>NW_003852457.1:5886522-5888600 GCF_000181295.1 Otolemur garnettii
TGGTGGTGGTGAGGATGATACTTATGGTGATGATGGTGGTGGTGGTGAGGATGATACTTATGGTGATGATGGTGGTGGTGAGGATGATACTTATGGTGATGATGGTGGTGGTGGTGAGGATGATACTTATGGTGATGATGGTGGTGGTGGTGAGGATGATATTTATGGTGATGATGGTGGTGGTGAGGATGATACTAATGGTGATGGTGGTGGTGGTGATAGTAGTAATAATTACGGTGGTAATTATCACATAACGATGGTGTGGTGCTAGTGGTGATAGTGGTGGTTATTTTTCTACAGAGCCAGATTTAAATGACACAGTCAATTGATTATGTTCTTTTTCTCTTAAGGACAAAAGGAGTTATTCTTGTCCTGTGTGTGAAAAGTCTTTTTCAGAAGATCGATTGATAAAGTCACATATCAAGACCAACCATCCTGGTAAGGTCATGCATTTTAGAGTGGAAGATTAATGTTAAAGCGCTTATGTTTATTTTAAAATACAGCCTCATACATTCACTGCACATTAGGGAAATAAAGAGGATGAAGCTAGGAATAAATTCAAAGGAAACAGTCATCTTTATTTAAAGCTGGGAAGTGTATATAATATTTTATTTCATTTTGTTCTTTTTTCTGATCTTTAGATACACCCCCCCCCCCACAGGCTCAATGACTCCCACTCCCCCCCCTTATGGGAACTTTGAACACCTGTAGATGGGTCACATACAGTGCAGGTCTGGCTTAAATCTTTGCTTTATGCTCTGTCCTAAGTTTGTGTTTCCCAGAGTGGTGGTTTATAAGGGGTGTTGGCTGAGGAGCCTTTGTGAGTTGGAGTATCTGTCACCTTGGGTCTTCCCACATTTCATGCCTCTCAGGTGCCTGTGACACCAGCCAGTTAGGACATCCATGCCTCACCACTTCTGTTCTTGCCACCCTAAACATTTCCCCTCCTGTCCTGCCAGCATGATTCCTGTTCATTCTGTAAGTTGTCCCTCAGCCTGTGTTAGCTCCCTGTCTGGCTGAGGGCCCCCCACCCTGTACCCAGCCCTCCTGACTGACCACCGTGACTCTCTCAGCTGCCCTCATGGGGTCCCCGAGACAAGACTTATCCCTCACCCTCAGTGCCTCTCAGACAGGCCCGAGAGGGCAGACACCGGCCCTGCATGCAGCGTGAACGAGTCACACAGAGGACAGGTGCACCCTCCTGTCGTCCGTTGACTCTTCTCTCTATTTTGTGTCTGCTTTCGGTATGGGGACCTGACTCACTGATTTGGGTGGTAAGAGATGGAGGAAGATAAGGGAATAATGGAAGGGTGCCAGCACGCATGTTTCTTGTAGGAATGGACAGAGCCATGAGGGCTTCATCTGTGCTGAGAAATTTAGGCTGTGTGACCCTCTGAGACCCAGCTCCGTTAGTCCCGTGTTGACACTTGTCCTTTTTAAGTGACACATGATCTGATGAGACTGAAGCTACTCTTTTAAAATGACCAGCTTGAACAGATGTAAGGCATTCTTTTATTAGTCTAAACTTTTTATAATGGAAAATCGCAAAATATATCACAGAAAGCATGAGATTTCTCCTTAAAAATCTGTAGAATATATCTCTAGCTAATAAGGATTATTTTCTACATAACCACCATATTACCAGCAAACAGAATTAACAGTAATTCCTATCCCCACCTAGTACTAGTCCTTTTAAAATTTTCCCAGCTGGCTCATTATTTTTTATTTTTTTAAATATGATTCATTTGTTTAATTTGTACAAATTTACGAGGTACATGTGAAATTTTGTTATATGCATAAATGGTGTAGTTGACAAGTCAGGGCTTCTAAGGCAGCCATAACCCAAATAACTCCTTATCATCCACCCCGTCCCGTGCCCCACCGTTCTGAGTTTTCATTGCTTATCATTTCACTTTCAATGGCCCCGTGTGCACAGTTGTTAGCACTCATGTATGAGTGACAACACGTGATATTTCATGCTTATCATTTCACTTTCAATGGCCCCATGTGCACAGTTGTTAGCACTCATGTATGAGTGACGACAGGTGATATTTCATGCTTGTCATTTCACTTTCAAT
>NW_003852457.1:5888968-5964272 GCF_000181295.1 Otolemur garnettii
GTGTGCACAGTTGTTAGCACTCATGTATGAGTGACAACAGGTGATATTTCATGCTTGTCATTTCACTTCCAGTGTCCCCGTGTGCACAGTTGTTAACACCCATTCATGAGCCACAACACCTGAAATTTGTTTTTTTGCGCCTGACTCGTTTCAGCTAAGATAATGACCTCCAGTTTCATCCATGCTGTTATAAAAGTACATGATTTCCTTCTTTTTTAATGACTGAATAATAGTCCATTGTGTGTATATACCACATTTTCTTTCTTTATCCAATGATGGGCACTTAGATTGATTCCCCATCTTTGCTGTTGTGAATAGTGCTGAAGTAAACATACTCATTGTTTTAATATAATAATTTCTTTTTCATGGGGTAGATACCCAATAGTGGGATTGCTGGATTGAATATAGTAGTTATATTTGATTCTTTGAGAAAGCCTCATACTATTTTCTGTAGCGGTTGTACTAATTTACATACTTTTCCCCACATCCTTGCCAATATCTGTTAGTTTTTGACTTTTTAGTAATAGCCATTCTGACTGGGTCAGATGCCGCATTGTGGTTTAATTTTCATTCTCTGATAATTAGTGATGTTGAGCATTCTTTTGATATACCTGTTTGCCATTTGTATGTTTTCTTTTGAAAAATGTCTATTTATGTCTCTCTCTCTTTTTTTTTTTTTTGATGGTTGTAAGTTATTTGAATTTTGAAAAATGTCTATTTATGTCTCTCTCTCTCTCTCTCTCTTTTTTTTTTTTTTTTGATGGTTGTAAGTTATTTGAGTTCCTGGTATGTTCTGGATATCACTTCCCTCTGAAATGAATATTTTGCAAATATTTTCTTCCATTCTTTGGATTTTCTTCCATTCTCTTTATTCTGTTGATTATTTATTTGCTGTGCACAAGTTTGTTAGTTTAAGTCCCAATTTTGTTTTTTTGCCTGTGCCTTTGAGGTCTGAGTCACAGTTGGTTTATTTGAGCCATGATTTGGCTTTGCTGGCCACGTCCCTTCCACTTCTGCGCTCTCTAGGACTCTCCGTGATGTCGACTTGTGGGAGAAGCTAAATCACTGCTCCTGCGGACAGCTTCGCTTTCTGCGTTTGTCTGATTATTGCCTGGTGACATTCTTCCTCCATTCTGCGTATTTTATGTTAACAGGTATTTAGAGCTGAAACTTGCCCAGATTCTGGCTTAAGTGTTTTGGCAAAAATCCTGTCTCTGGCCACCCTGAAGTGCTTCCTGAGTCACCCCCTTGGTGATGCTCATTGGCGAGTTTTTTCACGTCAACCTCCACTGAAGTTCTTTGTCTCCTGATTGTCATCCACTTTTTTTCTAGAGGTCTCCATGAGCACCATTTCTGAGGTTCTAGGGAGGAGGGTTCAGCTGAAAGGGCTCATTGGAAAGAGAGCCATGAAGTGCCCGTACTGTGATTTCTATTTCATGAAGAATGGCTCAGACCTTCAGCGGCATATCTGGGCTCATGAAGGTGAGTATTCATCTTTCCAAATGGAAAATTCTTTTCACTTTGTGCTTCCTTCATTTCTGCCGTGTCTTAGGAGGAGGCTATGCATTTGCGCCCCTGTGGTTAGGGCTCCTTTAGCACACTAAGGGGTGTGTCCATTTAGCAGCCAAGATCAGTGGTTGAAATCATTACTTAATTCGTGTCAGTTGCAATGAGTAGGGGTATTTGTTGCTTCATAGATCACACTGGAATTGCAGTGATAAATCACCACGACCTCTCTGCTAGAAAGCAAGTGTCATGAGAACAGGAAAACCAGTGTTGTATTCATGGCAGGAATGTGGGTGCTCACCACAGTGCTCCAGGTAGAGCAGGTATTCTAGAAGTGGAGGTGTTATGGATGAAAGAAGGAGAGGAAGGCGGCAAGGAGGCCTCTAAACCTACCAGTGTGGAGTCTTACTGTTACTGTGATAGAAAAGGAATTCAGAAGGTGGAAGGGTTGAGTGGTCAGGAAGGATGTAGGCTCTGCTTTTGGGGTGTTTGCATATGCAGATTAGGTGGGGGATAGTCACTCTGGTGACTGTGGGAAATTGGTAGATTTTTTTTTTTTATTAAATGATAGCTGTATACATTAATGCAAACATGGGGTACTGTGGGAAATTGGAAGTCAAGATTTTGTTAGAGATAGCAGGCAAGTAACTTCCCATTCTTCCCTTAGATAAGGATCTGGGGAATGAGGATAGGAGCCAAGGGGCCAGGAAAAGCTGCTTTTAGGCACCTGCATCAGGGCCCTGCCTGCTAGTCAGGAGCCTGGAGTGGTGTAGGGAGGAAAATAAACCTGGACAAGATAGAAGATGCAGAAAGGGATACAAATGCCTTCTTTAGAGGCCCCAGAGAAGGAACTCTTTGTAAGGGAGAGACTTTAGTTGTTCAGTAAAGAGAAAAGTAGCTGGTAGAATAGCAACCTGGAGAAGGCAGAAGTTGAGATCAAGTGCCAAGGTTAGAAGATACTTTTCTGCTTACAAGCATATATTGAACACTGGGTGCCAAGCAGTGTGCACAATGCTCTACCCAGGTTATCTGATTCACTATTTTCTAATAGCTTTAGAGGTAGGTCCTATTATCCCCATTTTACCAGTGAGCAAAATGAGGCTCAGAGAGGTTAAGTAATTTGCCTAAGGTCACACAGCTAATAAGTGGTGGACTTGAGATGGACCCATGCCACCTGGTTCCACAGCTCTTCTTCCTCACTCCTGCATTGATTTTCCTTGGAGGAAGCACTGGCCTCCTGTGCAGAGACAGGAGTAAAATGTGAGAGTGGTGACAGGTGATACACATGTATTGTTTCTTTGTCATGAAGTTGAGGCCATTTATAGCTGTTGGTTGCAGCTTTCTAAGCAGCGAATGCCCAAAGGACAGGTTGGGATGATGCTTGCGGGAGTCAGTGGGGAGGTGACCTGATGGAAGCAGAGAACCCCGCAGAGGCTGGAGACTAGACCGTGACTCATAAGGACATCAAACCTTGTAGTTATGCTCACCCCACATGAGCACAGGCTCTGGAATGAGAGAGAGCTGGGTTCAGATACGATGGGATGAGCAATCTCCTTTTTTTAACCCCAGTTTACTTACCTATAATATGAACTCCTGTGGGATTTGTTGTAAGGATCAAGGAGATAATTCATATAAAATCCTCAGTGGAAGTGTGACCCCCAATATTGGGTTCCTCATATGTGGCCAATGCTACTGTGTTAAGTCAGTTACAGTTGTGATGACGCATTCACATTGCAGATTTACCATTTGAAAGTCCTCTAAACAACTTCAGAATTCTGATAGTTCAGAGTGGCTCAGAAAGCAAAGGCTGCTGCTGCTTGTGTTCTTGCTGATCTGTGACTTTCTCTGAAAAGTCACAAGTGGAATCACAAAGGAAAAAAGTCTGTACTCACACTACAGTACTTGGCTTCTTTGAAATTGATCCCTGCACCCAAACTATCTCTTATCGCTGTTTACTCTCAAAATAAAACATAGGATGAGAAAAACAGAAATAAAAAATAAATAAAAGTGAACAAAGAGATAAAAGAGAGAAAACAAAAAAGTAAATAAAACCTAGGTAACGGCCATGGTCATAGGAATCCACCCAGTCCATCACTTGACCATTACGGGGCCTTGAAGAAACAAAGCTGTGGGTCCTCTGAGCAGCAAACGTCACATGAGTGCAGAGAGTCCCACACATATGGCCACTTGCTGTGACTGTGGCCGCCACCTGTGGTTTATTGGCTTTCCTCTTCCTTTTATATTTTTCTTTTCTCTTTTTTTTTATTTCTGTCTTTCTTATCCCATGTTTTATTTTGAGAGATAAGGGATAGTTTGGGTGTAGGGATCAATTTTAATAGTCATGGTAATTAACACATATGGACCTGTAGCTTTGTTCAAGGCTCTGTAATGGTCAAGTGGTGACCTAGGGCTGACCCACTACAGTGGCTCTAGATAGTGGCTCTTGGTGGATAAAAAGTGGGAACTTATAGCAGACAGTGTCTTGGTGCATCGCCGTGTGGGAGGCACAGTGCTGAGGTGGTCTGAGGTCTGCACAGCTGGTTTACTGGTCCGTCTAACTTGCCATTACCATGGGTGATGGTGAGCCCAGGGCCACGGGAGCTGATGAAGAGACTCTGGGGGGAAGACTCCTGAACCTCAATGCTCAGAATGAAAGGAGGGATGTTCTAGTTGAACAAGGGAAGAATTCAGTGCCAAAATGCCCTTCTAGTCTGAGTCATTGGCCAACAATCAGCTCTGTTGTTTTATGGGTATTATAAAATATGCTTCTACATCTGAACCTGGGTGCCTGGTCCCATTGGTGTTTGTAAAGGCCCTTGGTGCCTTTAATTTGTTCAGTTTAACTCAGTTCAGTTAATTTAATAACTGTCTGCACATTTCTCAGGATCTGTGTTCTCAAGGGGTTCCCAGACTGTGGGGAGAGGCAGGTGTGAATGACTCATTGTGCTGTGCACGGCACCTGCCAGCTAGTGAAGAGTCACAGCAGTTGGGAACACAGATTGGGAGGCAAGGACATCTCCTGGGAAGGTGAGGGAAAGCTGCAGGCTGGAGGCCCCAACAGACCCTGGAGGAAAGGGCATCCCAGTCGAGAGGAACAGCCCAGGGTGGGGGAATTGGGGTGTGTTAGGAGTAGAGTGCAGTGCTTTATTCAAAGCAGGTGCTTTGTGTATTCATAGCACATGTTCCTTGGGATTCATACACACATGTAAATACACATGCAGATATATATATGTTTTCCCCTGGCAGGTGTGAAACCCTTCAAGTGTACTTTGTGCGAATATGCCACTCGTAGCAAAAGTAACCTCAAGGCTCACATGAATCGTCACAGCACTGAGAAAACCCACCTATGTGACATGTGTGGCAAGAAATTCAAATCAAAAGGGACACTGAAAAGTCACAAGCTCCTTCACACAGCCGATGGTGAGTAAATGAGTCCAAAGTGAGTTTCCCACCCTACACGTGTGGTTTAAAGCTGCATTTCAAGTCCAGCAACAGCTGCTAATGTGTCTTTGAGAATGCACATTCTGAACAAGAGCGCGAGGACCCACACGCACGGCTGCGGTGGCACCTGCCTCCACACAGGTACTGAAAACACTGACTGTACATGCAGGTTTGTGTGCACACGTGTGGGGGCCACGGAGAGTACAGCAGCCTCAAGGAATGAGGCATCCTCAGTGCTCCCTGATTGCAGAGCTTCCAGTCCTCTCCAGCCCACCAGCCCAACCTGGAGCCCAAAGATCTTGAGGGCAGCCTGAATCACACCTGGCCTGATTTTCCAAGTGGATGCTTTTATCATTCCAAACTTCCCCAGTGTTTCTGTGTTCAGTCCAAAATGGGGCTAAGTTTAAAATACAACATTTGGGCAGATCTGACCTAGGTAAACTATCCATATGTAAGTGACTTCAGTCATTCATTAAAAACCATTGATTGAGGCCTTACACCTGCCAGCCGTGAAGAGAGGGTGAACTCCAAGTAGTCCATAACCTAGAAGGGAGGACTGAGGAGCAGGCAGGCATGTAAAGGCAAGTGCTGTGGTGGATCCCCAGGAAGTGGGTGTCTGTCCGGGGGGGTGGACACCATTGACACCACTGGGCAGTGGGCATAGTCACCCCAGACAGGCTGCATAGAAGGAGGGAAAGATTTGTTTGAGGAATACAGGCAGCTACACTAAAAACAAATCCTTTAAAATTTTTGATTTTTCTTAGACTAATTATGTGAGGGACTTGTGAATACCTCATGTAATGAGATTAATAAACTTTATTTATAAATAAATTATTTTAGCATGATAATATTTAAAATTGGAGTTCACTATAAAAATCAAAATTATTTCAGTGATGATTTTTAATTTTAGAACTTAGAGAATGATATGGATATTAAGTCCTACCTTTATTTTGAGAATGTTCTGGGAATCAGTCCTGCTGTGCATGCATTGGTCAGATCCTTGGCTAGAATTTGATTGAGATTGAGAGGCTCAGTTGAGAGGCTAAATACTTGGCTGAGACTCATCAGAAGCAAGGATCAAGGGCTTGCCTAAGGCTGAAGGAAAGGCAGAGCCATAAGTAGGAAAACTTAAGCAATACTCTCTTAAAAAAAAATAAGCAAAATTTAAAAAAAAGACAATGAAGCAGTCATACTTGAATAATACAGCATTAAAGTAATGTCATTATTCATGAATTTTACATCTCCACAGTCAACCTTCCTGATCTCTGAGCTGCCTGAACATTAAGCAGGAACTGCGTTTCTTGACATGATAGCACGTTACTCACTGAAGTCCTTCAGTAATGAAGAGCAGCTGTCCCCAGAGGCATAGAGGTCTAGAGTAGGCACTGGGTCATGGTGGCCAGGAGAGGATGGCAGTCACAGGGACTGGAAAGGGTGCTGTGGAATCATGCCTAGTCCTACAATCTGGACTCTGCTGAAAAGCTTCGAGCAGTTGGGATGCTGTCTAATCAGGATACCCTGGACCGATCAATATCCGATGTGAAGGTATAGGCTCAGTGTGGGTAGTGTCTTCGGACCACAGTGACACATTCAGTCTGTCTCAGTTGTCAATACATGTGATTCTCTGAGTTCTTCAGCAGGAAAGGGAATTCAGAAGAGCAAATATGTGCTGTGTTCAAAGCAGTAATACAACCTTCATAGAAGGGAATGGCCTCACAAACATGATGGAATATTTTCTAACAAAATGTGATAAATTTGCATTGTTTCTTGATACTGTTGGGAGGACGAGATATTTGTAAAATCATGTCTTAGTTTAACACTTAGCTATCTGGGAAGATGGGCATCAGCCATTAGATGCAATGAGAATACTGCTAGAACAGTAGCCAGCCTTGGCAGGCCAACTTCTTTTGATTCTTCGGCCTCAGTTTTATCCTTGAGATCTGTGTTAGACATATGCACAGGGAAAACTTGAGGGCAATTGGACTAGGAGTCTGGAATTCTAGAAAGAAGTCAAGGCTGCAGCTCTGTGCAAAATTAGGAGATGAGACTCGGGCATTTCTTGGGTCTCCTTTTAGCCTCAGTGCTCTGGGACTCTAGGAAGAAAGGGTAAAGGAGGGCTAAAGGTACAGAGATAAGAGGTACCTGTATAGCTTTGTCCTTTCCAAATCTGAGATGGTCACTTCCCCCCATGGATGCTGTGTTTCATTATTTGTGTTTCTGTTTTGATACTTACCATTGTCTCGTGTTTTCTTGAAGGCTGGCTTAGTAAATAGAGTGCTGGCTTGTAGACCAGTTGTACTAGCTCTCTTGCTGATCTAGGATATACCTTTACTCAGGCTAAGGGCTGTTCTTTTTTAAAATGCTGTTCTTTTTAAATTTTCCCCTAATAACTTATTTATTATAGAAACTTTGAGAAAAAAACTTCGTCATCTCTTTTTGTAGGTGCTCACATTTTATTTTGTTGATTTCTTAGAACTCCTGGGATGTTAATTGTTTATTGTATTTTGTAAATGTATTCCCCCAGTTTATCATTTGCCTTTATATTTTATTACAGTATCTTACTACATACAGAATTTAAGTTACTGCTTATTTAAAATTATCAACATATTCCTTTATGATTTTTATCATTCATGATTTCTCTTTGTTAAAAGATACTGTCATCATTTTGGGGGGAAATTTTTATACTTTTTTTTTTCAAGTTTTATCTTATGGTTTCATAATGTTTATGAAATTTAATATTATTAACATTTATTTTAGTTTATGGTATATGGTTGGAAATTTTACTGTTTCCAAATAATTATAACTTGACTCAGCTTACTTACAGAGAAATTGATCCTTTCAAATTTATTTTGAAGTGCCAGAATTTCCCAAGATACTGGATCTAGTTCTGAGATTTTGGTCTATTTCAGTGATTTTTGTTCCAGTATATTGTTTTTCAAGATACGTTTTAATAACTATAATTTTGTTATATACACATATGCTTTTCTATTTTCTTTTAATGAACATTATTTAGGTTTTCTCATTTAATTGTTGTTCCTTTGGATAAATTTTGGAATTTTCTAGTTAAGTTATGACAGATGTCTTCCCCTCCACCTCTAGGGATGAACTTGTGGCCTGTTTGACAGTGTTTGTGCCCTGCTTTGAGTTCACTGGGGAACCGTGCTCATAGTGATTGCTTGGTGGCCTTGGTAGCTCTCAGCCTTTACCCAGAAAATTAGCTTTTTATTAGAAGCAGCATTGCTTTAAAGGCTCCTGGAATTAATTGACATTAATTGTATTTACTGTCTCAGTAACAATTCAGTAGGTTGTCCTGTAGAGAGGCCATGTAGAACAGCTAGAGCTAGGAGGACCCAGTTGCAAGTCTGTCTGCCACTTCCTAGTAGGGTGGCTATGGTCAGATCACTTCTCTGGGCCTCAGTTTCCTCATCAGTAAAACGGGGCTGCTGAGTGGGTTTGAGGATCGGTGACAGGAAGTGAACCTTCTTCCCTGGCCTCCACTGCTCTGTGGGCTGCTCTTCCACCCCCTCTTCCGGTTCCGCCTTAGCTCTGCCATCTCAGCCCAGGGATACTTCCTTTATGTTTTCACAGCCTAGGTGATCTTTCCCATCCTATAGCTTTAAACACCACTTAGACCAGCGGTTCTCAACCTGTAGGTTGCAACCCACAGGAACTGCATGAAAGGACCACAGCATTAGGAAGGTTGAGAACCACTGACTGAGACTGAAAACCTCCAAACTTGTGTCTCTATCCCTGTGTCCTCCCCAAACCTAACTGCCCGCTCCCACCTGCACTTGGGCTTCTACACAGCCCCTCACACTCAGCGTGTTCAGCCCTGATCTGCCTACCGAAACCCCATCTCCCATGGTCCAGTGGTCACCAAACTGTAAAGAGATTGTAAGTGTTTTTGGCTATGAGCACCACATTTGTTTTCTGCCAAATGTATTTTTTTTCTTTTTTGTTTTGTTTTTACATACCTTGAAAATACATAAAAGCCACCCTTAATTCCAGGTTGAACAAAAACAAAAAGTAGGCAAGATAGCTTAGTTCAGGAAGCCTGGGTCTGTCTTGACTGGGCCACACCCCACACATGGTTCATTTGCAAACCTGAGTGTTCTCTCCTTAATGTGATCCAGAATCCTGCCACTTCTCAGCACCCTCACAGCATCTTCATTGGTATAAGCCATTGTCATCTCTAGCTTCCATTCTTGCAATAGCGTCCCAACTGCTCTTGTCCCCACAAGTCTATCCTCAACATGGCAGCCAGTGATTTGCAGAAACAAAGGTCAAGGCCCATCGCTCTTCTGTTCAGGACCCTCTGTGTGTCAGCATCATTCCCAGTCAAAGCCCAGCCCTCCCCGACAGCTCGTCGGAACCTCCCCCACCCATCTCCTCCTGCTCTCCCCTGCCCTCCTCGCTCCAGACATGTCCTTATTCTTGTTCCTCATCCCTGCCAGGCACAGGCTCATCTCGGGGTTTTTGCATCAGCCCTTCCTTCCATCTGGGATGTTCTTTCCTCCATGACTTAGTGGAAACCTCCATCACATCCTTCTGGCCTTTACTATAGAGTCACTTTCTGAGTGAGTCCTTCCCTGGGTGCTCTGTGTGTATAAAACCTCAACACCCCCGCCACTCCCTTGGGTTTCCTGTGTTTTGCACCTGGATGCATCATCCTCTGTTTTATAATTTCCTTATTTGTCTTTTTTGTTGTTGTTGTTTCTATCACTGGAACTCCTCCACCCCATACTTCACACTGTCTTCCATGTTATTAACTATCTCTCCTCGGTCCACCCTTTCTCCAGTGTACCATATAACTTCCTTCCTTAGGATTTCTGTGCCTTTCCTAGACTGGAAGCTTCTTAAGCAGAGATTTTTGACTGACCAATTGATTGTGTTTATTTTGTATCGTCAGCACCCAGAACAGGGGCCACCTTATTGTATATACTCCATAAATTTTTGTTGTTTGAATAAGTGAAAAAATGTAAAATGTCTTACATGAAGTGGTTGGGATATAACAGTACTCAGAAAGTGCCAGTTGTCTTCCCCATTTCATCTCTCAGATAATTATATAAGATCACATGCTTACGAATTAGATATTGCAACGTATTGTCAAGGAACTCACTGTTCAATGAATCTTCTTGGGTATCTTTTAGTGAAGTAAAAAGGAAATGAGTAATTACTTTTTCTGCTACCTGCTTATGAATCTACTTCTTTGTATTTGTTGGCTTATTTAAAGTGATGTATCCCTTTTTATGGCATTCCTATTTCCCGAAGGAGCTCATTACTGTACCTTAGAAATGATAGGTCATTCTGGGTGAAGGTTGCAGTTAAAAAGGTTTTCCAGTCAATATGTACAAGGAGAAATTGATTACAAAGGGCTGATTAAACCCTTTGTGTGTGTGCCAGCAGCATGTGAGAATTTACAATGCTGTTACACGTTTCCCCCTTTCTGACTTTAGAAAGGGGTTAGACATGATGTGTGGACTGGAGATTTACATGTAATTCTGCCACCCACACAGATGGGGAAGGTTAAATTGTGCAGTGTGCAGTGTCTTTATGTTATGTAATCAAACAAGATTCTCAAATCAGGAAATGAAAAGCTCTTTGAAGTTCAGTGCCAATTCCTTTGGGTCTCTCCCTCCCCCCATCTTGCCCCCAAACCCTTTACTTAAGAGGTTTTTTGGTAAAATTTACAAAGAGAATTTATCCAGGCTTCAAGTACTCTTGTATTGTGTAGTAATTAGACAAGTGGAGGTTGGAGTGTGGAAATTAGTTGTGAGTGGAAGAAGTACCTTTTATCCCTCCCTTCTTCAGTTTACAAGAGATCCCAGGACTGCATATTGAAATATCCCAGGAGATCTCTGAGGTCAGACAACTAAGTTTGTGAACTCATCCTAAAAAAAAGTGCCCCACACCTCACTACTGACTATCACTACGGTCATCCTTGAAGTACTTCTCTTCAGAGGCTGTGCACCAACATTGCATCTAGTCCATGCTCCAGAATGATTTTGGAACTCTTATTCTGGAATGGCCATCAGCGCTGTTGTTGTCTGAGGTCTGGCAAGGTTGCAAACTTATCTGAGAAATACCACTGCACACCTCATTGCTGAGTATCACTGTGGTCTCAGAGTGCTCAAGGCGTCTGCAGTGATAGTCAGCAGTGAGGTGTGGAGCACTTCCTGTAGGGTGAGTTCATGAACTTAGTTGTCTCACCTCATAAGTAGAGAGTTGTGTTTTTTTTTTTTTCTCCCTTGTCCTCTAAGAAACAAAATCCCTCCAGGGTAAAGTAGCTGTACATTGCCTGGCCTCTTGTTTCCAAAAACATATCACTTGAGAACCAGGAAGTAAATAGAGAACAGTGCTCTAGTAACTGGCTTGGTTGATCTTGCCAAGTTCACTTACAGGCTTCGGTGAAACTGAGCTCTCCACAGTATCCTTGTCACTCTGCCCTTTTTCCCACTCACCCCTAGAGGTAAGGTTAAGTGCAAGGAGTTAGGGGTACCTGGATGGACATGGGAGGTTTCTGCTGCTTGTCTTTAGGGGCTGTTGTCTTGGTGACGGTGGGAGAGGTAGGACTGATTTCAAGGCCAAGGAGGAATATTTAATAGGTGCACCTTGTTCCTGTCTAGAAGAAGCTCTTTTTCTCAGGGTTCGATAATATAAGCCATAGGATCCATTGGGAATTCCTGAGCCCATACTATAAAATGAGCTATGCAACTTAGTGGACCATTAGCTTAGGCTGATACACAGATACAACTATTGAATGAGGCTTAATTACCTGAAACCTCACGAGGGTAGAGGGTCCTCAATGCAGATTCCTCACGCAGTGACTGAAACTTTAATCTGGCTCTGGAGCTGTGCTCTCTCCTGTCCTTTGGCTTTGTGGCACTTTCCGTTTCTCTCCACATTTCATGCTGATCCATCCCTCTGTGTATCAGAACTGATGGACTAATTACAGAGAATCATCCATCTCTAAGTCTGCAGTTGCTTGAAGTTTGGCTTGTAAAGTACAGAGACTTCTTAAACTATATTTTTGTTGCCATAGCTATTTCTGTTCCGATTTGCCGTTGCACAAATTACCACAGATGCTAGAACTGTGAAGATGTGCACTCTGCACAGTGCTTGCTGCAAAACGATCATCATGTTCCTGCAAGATGCTCTCCACACAGAGGCAGCAGGCCTCTCCGTGCGGGGCCACGTGGAGGGGGGAGAAGGCAGGTAGGTGGACTGTGGGCTGAGGGGGGCAGGCCCAGGCTGGAGCCACTTCCTGCCTGAACAGGCTTGAACAGGTGCTTCATCATCCCCCACTTATCATGTGGATGTGACATGTCACGTGTTCCTATGGCTGCTATAACAAATTGCCACAAATTTAGTGACTTAGAACAACACAGATCTGTTAGGTTTCAGCTGTGGAGGCCAGCTGTCTAGCATCAAGGTATTAGCAGGGTCGCGTCCTTTTGGAGACTCAGGGAGAACCTGTCTCTATGTTTTGTAGCTTCTAGATGCCACCTTATCCTTTGGCTTACGAACCTCTTCCTTCATCTTCAGAGCTGCAGCTGGCATCTTTGGTCTCTTCTGTCCCTCCTTACCCCACCGAGTCACCTCTGACTTCACCCTCCTGCTTCCCTCTGATAAGGACCCTTGTGATTTCATTGGGCCTCCTGGATAATCCAAGATAGCCTGTCGTGTCAAGATCCTTAGCTTGATCACTTCTGCAAAATCCATTTTTTCCCCATCTAAGGTAGCATTTATAGGTTTGGGGGATTAGTACCTGGATACCTTGGGAGGGACTATCAACCTACCACTGTGGGGTCATGAGAAGATTAATTGGGTTTGTGCTAAGCTTGTCGGTTCACACAGCCATTCGTCTACTAAGGAGCCATCAGCTTTTGACAGCATAGTGTGAGAAAGGATATTTGTAGCAATTTATGTCATCTAAAAGATCAGATTACTCTTCTCCCAAATATTCTCTCATTAGGAAGCCACAGCGCAATAGTTACTATTTAAAGAATATCATGGTGGTGAAGGGTAAAAGTCAGTTTTCCAAAAACCACTGAAAATTTACTTATGCAAAATACCACCTTTTTCAGTAAGACTGGATAAATAGTCATAGGAGGCATTTTCACTTTTATGCCTCTAAATATTGTTACTAATAACAGTTGAGATTAATGGAAGAAATTCTTTAAGTACTTTAGTGCTCTTTTGACTTTAAGGTATACGTAAAAGTTTGATTTGGTAGAGATGATTTACTTTAACAGATATCTCAGACATCAATTCCTCCTCTCAAAGCAGGAGGAATTTTCCATTGCTGTCTCTCCCTGTGTTCTGATGGAATCCAAATGCCAGAAGCCGGAGGTGATGGTTTAAGGCTTTCCTGTCATGCCATTCTCCCATAGTTTTATATAGAACTCTATTTAAAGTAACTGAGCAGCTGGAATCATCCTTAGGGAAACTCATCAAGCAAAGGAGGGTGTGGTAAGAAACAAAGGGAACCCAGGTGCTGAGCTCACTGAGCAGGGTCGCCAGGTTGGGGGCTTCATAGAGCCGGGAATGGCCCACCCACAGTTACCGGCAAGCAAGGGGTGATTGCCTCTATTCTCAGAAGCAGAGGATGGGGGCTCAGCATGTGATCCCTGTGGGCTGAAGTTTAGAGGTCCAGGGTGATGTGGGTGCTTTTGTGCTTCTATATCTGTCTGGGGATAACTTCCTGCTTAGGGGAAGGGGGCCTTCACAAGACAGGTTTTCTGCTACGCCCCCTCCCCGGACCCCGTGATGACCTTGATATCTGCCTTTCCTTCCACAGCAGGTAGTCAACAAAAAGGACAGTCCCAACTCCTTTACCTAACCCCAGGCAGGATAACCTGGATCCTGTTGCTTCTTCCCCCTTCCCATCTCCAGATCCTCCCCCATCATCTTCACAGGGCAGGCTGAGTAACTCTGGGTAAGGCCTGAGTACAGGGCAGAGCTCAGAACTATCTGAATCTTAGACCCTCTCTTCCTCTTTACTGTCTGGTGATATGTGAATTCAGTCAACAGCCAGTTTCCAGGCCGAGCAGTGCTCACAGGGCCAGAAGTCAGTTTTGCTCCATCAGCAGTGGCCCTGAGCGCCCACGTTAGACACAGACTCGTCCCAGTAGAAAACTCGAAAATGAGGAAGGATGTCGCAAAGATATGCCACACCTTTCTGGACATAAAGGGAAATAGTAGAGATGAGATTTTTGCCCCTGTACCCCATCTTTGAAGGAGAGGCATGCCAGATCACATACTAGCTAGGGGAATCGGACCTGGTGGTGATATGCTGTTTCCAGAATAAGTCTCATTATCTGCAATGGAAACCTCCAGGAAGCTGGACACTCCAGTGGCCTCACTGAAAACCACAGGGGCTAATGCTTATTGTGTCTCTCTCTTTCCATCTGCAGCAGCAGCAGCAGCAGCCTGCATCCCGCATCCCCACAGTCTGTTTAGGCAGTCCTCAGACTTTGTCCTTGAACTACATGAAACCCCTTTTCTTTCTTGAATGAATTTGATGCCTGTTCCTGGGCATCTTCTGGGAAAGTTGGCTTTTTTTGTTGTTGAATTGTTATTTTTCTTTTTACCTTTTTAAAATTAGAAGTATCACATATGCAAAAACAGTGTACAGTTTGGTGAATTATTACAGAGGAGGCACACCTGTGCAGCTACAGCTGGGGGTGGGGTGGGGTTGGGAAGGAACCGCATTCCCAGCTCCTCAGAAATTGCCCACTCCCTGAGATTTCCCTTCCCTCCTCCCCAAAGGTGACGACTGCTCTGCCTTCTGGCATCGTAACTTGGTTTTCCCTGTCTTTGAACTTTATGTAATTTTTCCTCTAATATGTGTACTCTTGTGTCTGAATTCTTCCTTTAACATGTTTGTGAAATTTATCTAGGTTGTTGTGATTTTGACTTTTCCTATCTGGGCCTCTGGGTCAGTAAGAAGGGTTTCATAAGTACCTGAGATTTAATATTCTGTAGTCTGTTCCCGTAAGGCTTTGTTCCCATAATCAGCTTTTATTCACCGAGGCAATGTTTTTGCAGTAAGCTTGGAGTGCTTCCTGTAGGAGTTTTTCTCCCCCCAAAATGGTATGACTCAGTTTTGTTTCATCCTCAGTAATAAGACATGGCTCAGAATGACTTTGGCCTGTTTATAAAGTTGAATTCTTCCCCAAAGGACAAGAAATGACTGCCCTGAGATTATTTACAATATTAGGCTGCTGTCTCTTCGTTGTGAAGAAGAGAGACAGAGATGTCCAGTCAGAGCCCCCACCTGTAAGTCAGTACACAGCCAGGCAAGGCCAGGGTAGTGCGTTAGGAGACAGTGAACTCTTGTGAACTTTCAAGTTCAGAAACCATTGTTATCATTTTACAGTTCTGTGTTGAAAGACCTGAATTCTGGTCTGTGTGCAGTAGCAGATGAAACTTCTCAGACTTTTGGAGATGGATGCCAATTACCTGAAATGCTTTTCTGTTATAACGAGCACAGACAAGGTGAAAACAGCATTCACAAAAACCCAAGCCTTTCTACCAGTGTGCCTACAGTTACATCATGTGGCAAATAAGTGATTCTTTAAAAATTATTATCCTTGTTCTTGTAGAATGATTATATAGTTGCAATGAAAGTATATTATTCTCATAGACTTGAAATTAGTATTTTAATTATTCTTTGTTGCTTCACAGGCTATAAATGACAGCTTTAAGAGTTATGTAATGTTGCATTAAGGGAGTGATCTAGAAATTGCATAACTATTCCCTTATTTAGGGCACTATGTTATTTTCTTTCTTTCTCCCATTGTTATAACTTACATGATTCTTTCTTGCAGATAAAGTTTTTTCCCTTTGAATTAGTTCCTTAGGACATACTTGTAGGAGCAGGATGGCTGTTTTGTTTGGTGGTTTTAACAGTGCTTTGCATTGCCAATTATAATTTAAAAAACTATACCAGAAATGTGATTATATCCCAGCGTAGCTCTCTTATTTTTAACACTTTATGTTTATTTGATAGCTCATAAAATCAAACAGGTCTTGTGAGTATTAAAAGGGTTAAAGTTCATAAAGCATTTGTACCGTGGGCTCCTAGGGTGCATTTCAAGTGCTTGCTGTCACCAGACTGCTTTTGATTAATTAAATCTGATTTTATTCTCTCTTGAGAAAATTGTTCAGTCATGCCCTTTTTTTCTGATTTGGGGGTCTTGGTGTTTTGTATTCTTACACTCAGCAGTTCCTTCAGCAGCTGTTTTGCGGGGACTCTTTGGTGGCAGTCAGTGGAAGCACATTTGTGGTTCTTGAGGCAGAGAAGGGGTGACTGCTGTAATGAAACTGGGGTCTGCTGGCCCCTGCACCCCTTGGCTCCCACCACTGCTCCCTGTAGTGTCCTTCGTGGCCTGCTATGATTGGTACTTATTTATTGGCACATGTGCTGGTCATCCATTTAGCATGACCTCCACGAAGCAGGAGCTCTGCTGTCTTGGTCACTCTATCTCCTGAGGTCCGGCGTGGCCCCCGCTGTGGATGCTCAACAGTGAGTGAGCACAGCCAGCTGGGTGGCCATCTTCGTCCTTCCCCCTGGCTCCCTCTGCTTGCTCACTGTGTTCTGACGTCTTGGCTCTGTCTGTTTTTGCTGTGCTCTCCCCCAAACCCCCTGCAGAGTGGCTCATTTACTTGTTTCCTCCACACTGAAGAGCTCCTGAGTTACATTTTTCTTTTCTGACAATTCAAATTACTGGTTCAACTTAGCTGCTTGTCCACTGTGGTCCAGTTTCCTGTGTCCGGGAGTGGGGGAAGGTGGGTGGGCCGACCACTATGATAAAGGGAGAACAGTTACAACGTCAACACTGGGTGACTATGTTGCTTTGGGAAGGAGCAGAAAGGGTGGCTTCTGACTGGGGCTCCTGTGACTTATTGTCACCTTGTCTCCAGCACGCTCTCGCTTTCATGCACAGAGGGCATGGAGTGAAAAGTGCACAGTTCTGTTCCCAAAGTGCCCCCAACCTCAGGGGCTGGTGGGCCGTCTGGAAATGAATTGATTAATTACTCTGCTGGTTAGGCACTGTGGGCAGTGGATGACACAAACAACAGCCAAGGAATACAACAAAAACTTCCACTGTCATAAGGCTAAAATTCTAGTGACAGACAGGTGATAAACACAATAAATCAATAAAACATGCAGCATGGTATAATGGAAAAATGAAAACATCTCAGATCCTGAGAAAATTGAGATGTGAAAGTGAAAATATGAATATGAAATGATTCAATTTCAATATGAAAAAATTAGAGGCTGAGAAATGCTAAAAATGAATGAGTAAAAGAGGATGCGGATGGCGATTATAAATGGGATGGTCCATTCCACCCAGGAATTCGGTGAGACTTGAGGGAGAGGAGCCTGCAGGGTGGGGGTGTCTGGGATGGGCACCCCAGGCACTGGGGTCAGTAAGTACACAGGCCTGGAGGTGGTGGTGGGGATGACATGTGGGCTCTGAGAGGTGACAGCAGCTACGCCGCAGAGAGTCTTGCCAGTTTCTGTGATTCTGGGCTTTGTTCTGGGTAGAGATGAGGCCAGAGAGACTGTAGGGACTGGGAGCAGAGGCCTTTTGTAAACTGATGTGGGAGCTGCATACACATTATAATTTTACAGACATTTTCTCAAAAAACATTCTTGTTGTTTTAAGTGTATTGTTTTCAGTTGGCTTAATTAGCACTGAATCTTTGCATTGTCTCAGAGAGTGTCAGGGAGGTTAAAAAGCAGTAGGACTACAGGACACTGCCTGTAGCTGTCCTGCATGGAGGGTACGCTGCCGGGTCCTCTCCTGCACACCCAGCCTTGTCTCTGAAGGGACCGCTTTTCAGGTGCTTGCAGGCCCAGCGCCTGAGTCTGTACCTGCAGCAGACAGGCGTTACCTCCCCATTTTCTCATGGGGCCTCTGAGTAGCAGACAGCAAAGAGCCCAGGGTGAGTTCAACAGATCCAGAGAAAGAACCCTCTGTCGTTGGCCTTGGCTCTTCTTGGGAGGCCCATTCTAGTGGGCTGTCATCCCCTGTGACCAGCCACCTTTATGTGTGAGTAGTACACGGATGCCCACTACTGGTATAAATTCCTTGTACCCTTTAGGAAAATTGTGTCACACCCTTATTAGGTGAAAGGATTCTTACGTGGCTGTGAACAGGGGCTTCAGGGTGAACAGACCGGGTCCACATAAGGGCTAGGCCACTTACCACCTGGCAAGTTGCTCCTGTTCTCAATCCCAGCTCCTCTTCCATGAAAGGTGACATTGCTGCCACCCGGACCATGGGTGCAGAGTGAGACCTACTGTCCTGGCACAGCTCCTAGGGCCTCACAGTCCCGGAAGTAGAGCCTAGCAGGTAACAAATGAATGGATTTGTTCTTTCTTTTTTTTTTTGCAGTTTTTACTCAGGGCCAGGCTTGAACCTGCCACACCCGGTATGTGGGACTGGCACCCTACTCTTTGAGCCATAGGTGCTGCCCAAGTGAATGGATTTTAAAAAAAAACCTCTTTTATTTTTCAAAATCATTCATTTCTTGTCCTGGAATGATTTGCGTCCGCATAGAGCCATTTGGTGTTCATTTACCAGCCCTTTGAGGTCAGTCTAACCTTGAGCAAATACTGGGTTTTCCAGTTGATTTTTCCTATAATTCTCAGGAGTGTCTTGATAAAAAATAATCTGATGGTCTCAAAGCATTGCTCTTTTATGATTAGTCATGAATCTGTATCCCATTAATTAGGCAGCAAAAGATTATGTCAAGTACTTTCCCAGGCCGGTTTGATAGGGCTGTCAGTGGTTGCTGAAAACATTTGTAATATTTATTGCCAGGGCTCTGATGCCTCAATAAGGGATGGCTTCTAGGAGCTTGGGATGGCTTCTAGGAGCTTGGGATGGCTCTTTCCTTGTCTCCTGCAGAGCTGTGAGAGTATAGCCATAAAAGGCTGACTCTTGATTTTAAGCAGGGCATTTCCATTTGTTCATTTCAGAGCTCCTTTCTAGCACTTAATCTTTTACTCTTTGAGCCATGTGCTTGATAACGAGTGACAAAATATTTATCAACTTGGAGAATGGTTCCACCAGCTTGCTTGCACCCCTCTGCTGGGGAGTAACCCAACGCGATTTTGCTCAGGCTGCATATGTCAGTGGAGAATATGTGTAGCTAAAGTTATTCCAAAGATTTACAGAAACGTGTGGCCTTATGTTCAAGAAAAGAAGGTATTGTGTTCAAGAAAAGAGTGTTAATTGCTCTCTGATTGTAACTTGTGTCTTACAAGTGAAAAAAAATCCCCTAGAGAATTAGTAAAATCTAGAATTTGGAGTTCATTCACCTATAATAAGAGGTATAGTTGTCAAATTAAAATGCTTACACGACTTGTTTCCTTTTGCTGTTCTTACCAAGAGAGTTTTTGTAAGATGTACATTTTCTGTTTGTTTCTTATTCAGTCTGCGTGTGCACTCAAGTACTGAGGTGAGAAAGATGTGGTCCCGGCCTGCAGTGGACGAGGGCAGCCCCTGGCTCGTGGGCAGTTAGTTACAGTGCTGGAGAATAGGGACACGGACTGAAGTGTGTGGACAGCATGAAACGGGGCCAGTGGAGGGCTGGCTCTTAGCCCAGTAACAGAGATGTTGTTCAACTTGAGTTTTGAGTTAAAAATGAAGAATGGCTGTGTATCCCAGGCATAAAAAGTGTTAGCAAAGACATGGAGGTCTGAGATTCAACGGCGAGGCAGAAAGTTTTGAGACCTGAATGGGTTCGGGGTTATGGAGCCTAAATCCACAGGGAATGGGGACAAGCGGGAGTGAGAGAGAGGGCTGGGGCAGGGAGAGTTAGTTCTGATCTGGAAGCCCTTCTGCTATGTTTTGGAGCATTAGCTTTGTTCTGTAGTTGGGGTCATTGGCAACTATGCAGGAAGGACTAGGCTGGTTTATGCTGGGTCATGTGATAGAGGATAGGGCATCAGGAAGGATGTATGGATGACATGCATGTATGTGGATGGATGGATGGACAGATGAGAGGGTTTCATGAGGGCAAGGAAACCAATGTAGGGGCTTTTTTGTTGCTCAGGAAAAAAATGAGGAAGATTCAGACCAGTGTGGAACTACTAGAAAGAGAGGGAAATAGATAGAAATGAGAACTATTTTGGAGATGAAATCAGGTGCTGAAAACGTGAGACAAATGAGAGTTAGAGTCGTGAACGGGCAGGGGAGGGTGGCAGGTGTCCAACTTGGGTGGCCACATGGGTGAGGAACTAGGAAGCTGGAGATGGAACCTGCTTGGTGAGGACAGTAGTGAGTCCAGCTCAGGACATGTGGGACAGTTAAGTGACTGGTCCAGCAGGGCAGCGAGTTCTCAAGTCCTAGGTTTGGGGCAAAGGTCAGAGTGGAAGAGGCAGATTTGGTTTATACCTGTAGGAGATAGGATAGTTGTGCACGAGATTCTTGCAGAATGGGAAGACGAGAAGTGTGGGCTGGAACTTCATGAACCATCAGAGCATAAGAGATGGTTGGTGGGAGGGAAGGCCGCAGGGATACTCAGAGTGAATAGCCAGAGAGGCCCAGAGAGGCCGTGGTGTGGTGGATTCAGAACAGAAGATTTGCAAAGCATGGACTGTTAGCCCCATGCACTATGGGCATCTAGTAGGGTAAAGACTGGCATCTGCCTCTGGGGTTACCAAGTTTTGAGGTGAGTTAGAGTGGGTGGGGAATGGAGACTATGGCTGTGGACAGCTCCTTCTCCCAGGTTGGCTGAGAGGGTGAGGTGCAGGAATACTCCAGAAGGAGCTATTTCTGGGGAGCTAGGCCACAGTAGCCTGAGGTGTGGTGCCCCAAGGAGGCTCACACCCCTAGAAGCTGCTTGTCGAACCATTTACTGCTACGGGAAAGAGGCCATGTTGATACTTGTTTGCACATGCTCATATTACTGCAATTTGAGGTTTTTGTTTATAGTAATTGGGCAAAAGATACAGTGAGCTTCATGTAATCATTAATTTGTTTTAACATGCAGGCCCAGTTACCCCAGTATTGAATGTTTAAATATTGCTAAGACATTCATCTTCTTACAACAGCAGTGTTTTACATTTCTCTAGTTTTCTTCCTAGCATTCTTTCAAAAATGTCTTTTGCACCCCTACCAGAGTTGGAATTCAGTGGGACAGACCTTGCTTCTTGCCACTTGCCACTCTGCAGATTCACCTGTCTCTCAGGGTCATATCTGAGCTCCTTAATGAGACAGATGGTCCAGGATGTTCTGGGCCTCTACCCTTCCAGCCCAGCTCTTGACCTGCTGCAGGCCTCACACAAGGTTCCAGAAGAAAAGTCCAGCTGTTCTGCTTTTCTGACTGCTCTGTGGGCCATGCCTCTGTGATGCTCTGCTCTAGGCAGCTAGGTACACCTCCTACTTTCTGTGCAGGGGGCTGCTCTGGTGTCACTGCCACGGGGTCTCTCCAGGTGCAGCTGGCCAGTCTGCTCCCACGAGTTGAAGACTGACTGTGCTGCACCATCTTGTTATTCCCTTCTGAGATTCTGGACTCCTATGTGGCTGTGAACATCTTTGTGCACTGGCTCCATGCCTGGCACTTCATTCACACCGGGTGCTTTGGTCTGGTGACGCTCACCTTGTTCTCTGCCTCTTTGCAGGGAAGCAGTTTAAGTGCACAGTGTGTGACTACACAGCAGCCCAGAAGCCACAGCTGCTGCGGCACATGGAGCAGCACGTCTCTTTCAAGGTAAGAGGGTCCCGGGGCAGAGACGGGTGCAAACCGTCAGCATCTAGCTTTGCACAGTGGAGATGGAGAGAGTGCCCCTGTAGTACTTTTTGGTATTACCTTCACTTTCGGGCCCCCTTAGCTGGTCATATGGGTCTAAGTCATAGTTCAGTTCTGCTACCTTTCCAGACGCAGAGTGTTCCTCTTGGCAACCTTGGCAACCGAGTCAAGGATGTGTAAAAGGATGCAAACAGAAAGAAAGGGGTGCTCTTATGTAACACTGGAGTGATTTGGAGGACAGTGTGCAGGCTTTAGGGACACGTGTTTGTGCTTTCAAATCTTGGATTAGCTCAGGTGAATCAGCTGCTAAACCAGGTGTGATGAAGCCCACCTGGCAGGCATTTGTTAAGACTAGAAATTCTGCTCGGGAGTGCCCACTGCAGTGCCATCACTAGCAGGGCTCAGGTCATATTCTTTTAATGCCTCTAATTGATGTTTCTTCAATGTAGGTGGTAATATCTTTTCAGCCACTGCTTATAATGCAGTTATTAACAGCAAGAACTATGGTCCAGTAATTTGTTCAATAAAAAATTCTGCTTACCACTTGGGGCAACTTAACCCTTAAAATTGCTGCTGCTGCTGCTGCTGGCATCCGCACATGGAAATGGAATCAAGATTTGCAAACATGTTGCTCTGAAATGGTTTTGGAAATTGCATCTACTTCTGAATACTAGAGCAGCATAGGAGGGGGTCTACTGGCCAGTAGTTTCAACCTCTGAGGAACCCAGGGCTAGAATCACCCCAAGGCAGTGTCAGGGGAGTGCCCCAAACTGTCCTGGGATGGAGCTGGTTGGGATTCCAACAAAAGAAGCTCTGGACTGAGGTGATGAGTCCGAAGCATTTATTTAGGGGACTTGCAGAGTGCTGCAGCCATCCTTGCAGTGGACAGAGAGAGAAAAGCGATGTCCTGTCTAGGTATGTCCACAGTGAGGGGTAGGAGTGTGCAGTTGTTATGTTTGAGGAATTTGGCTCAGGGTCTGGGCCAGTTTCCTCTGGGTAACAATCTAGATGCCTTTATCAGTGCCTGGCAAAGTTCAAGGCTCCAGTTTGAGTTAAAGCCTTCTGGGGAAGGCTGTAGCTGGCTGGTCCTAGAGCACTCTTTGATTCTTGGTCAGGACACTGGAAGAAAGCCAGGGAGCCGGAAGGTGCAGCTCCCGCAACCTCCTCACCTACTGAACTGCTGTCATGTGCTGCTGCTGTGCCACAACACTGCGACCCTCCAGTCTCCCCCACGGTTCCTGTCGTTGTTCCTCTTTGACAAATGATGGACCTGAACCTCAGAGATGTTAGCTGATCACCTGTTAGTTAGTCTTTTCTGCTATGCCCGTACCCACAGATTCCAGTCGTCACAGTAATACTGTCTGACCTGTGTTCACCACTTGTGAGGTGGCGAGAACCTTCCCCCTTGACAAACTCATCTTATGCTCAGAAGAGCCTTGTGAGAGGGGAATTCTTCTGGCGTCTCCTCTTATAGTGGAGAAGCTGAGTTGCTAGAGGGGTTAAGGGCTTTCAATGTCTGGGAGGTGAAGGAGCCAGAAGTTGGACTTCATCCTCTCACTGTGGTCCTACACTTTTCTCTCTGGATCTTCTCAGTTATTTGTGGGCAGAAAGAGAAACTGGAAAACTAAGGATGTTGCAGGCTACTGCTTATGTAACTGCTCCCACCTGGTGGGAATGTGGCAGTGTCTGAGCTGAGGAGGATCGTCACTGCTATGCACGTACTACACAGAATTAAAATTAAGGGCTTTATTTCACATTTCTCAGCGCATGGGTATGTTTCTTTGGGGGACTAGTACAGTTACTATACTGGAGGACAGCTGAGCAGCTCTTTATAGATGAGAAACTTAGGTCCATTATTTTCCTAGCTATTTCAGAATTGATACTAGACTTTCCATTCACTTCTTGGTTTTGAGTGTGAACATTTTTCTTTCCTAACCAGACACAGCTCTAAATGTCTTTGTGCCTTGAAATCCTCGTTTTCCTTCCAGGCTTACCAATTACTTGGTTTAGGTGCAGAGGAAACAGATTGGGTGCTGGTTTTAGTTAAGGCACTACTTGCATATGTGGTTATTGACTTTTCCTGCCATCACGGAGTTGACATCCAGCACTGGGCCTTGGAAACTTCTCACTGAGCTGGACTTGGGGGTCATGGCCCGTTTCCTCAAGCTGCCTGCGGGTTCCAGCTTCTTGCTTACTAAGCAGCAGTGTAGTTGGGAATGAGATTCAGGCCTTCATGAGAAGTGCTATATTCAAACTTGGTTTCTCTCATCCTGCAAGTTAGGTCCCTGTCCTGATGCCGGTGTGTCGAGGTAGTGCTTCTCAGTTAATTGGGACTGACAACGCAAACTGAAATTGCGTCAGGCCAAGCACCCTCGTCGGCACGGTAATTACTCTGAGCCTGTCTCATCCCTCTTCCACTCCTGTGTTAGTTTCCTGTCACTGCTATAACAAATTAGTGGCTTAAAATAACAAAACCATTCTCTTCTCTTACTGTTCTGTAGTTTAGAACTCTGTCAACTAAGATAAAATCAAGGTGTTGGCAGGGCTGCTTTTTTTTTTTCCTCCTAGAGGCTGTAGGAGGAAATCTTTTCCTTGCCATCTCTGGCTTCTGGAGGCCACCTGCACTGGGTGGTTTGTGGCCACCGCCACCTCTATGAAGCGTCTCTCATCACATCTCCTCCCCTGACTCTCCCCCTCTGCCTCCTCTTCCCCCTGTAAGAACCCTGTGATTACACTGGGCCCACTCAGATAACCCAGGATAATGTTCTTATCTTAAGGTCAGATGCATAGCAACCCCAGTCCCACCTGCAGTCTTAATTCCTTTCTGCCATGTAAGGTGACATATTTACAGGTTGCAGGGATTAGGACCTGGACATCTTTAGGGAGTTGTTAATCTGGCAGCTATGTTTCCTCACTTTTTTTTCCTTCCACGTATACTCTATGATAGAACATTTTCAGCATGATCAGAAAATAAACAGTATGCATACATATTTCATACCAATGGTGAATATTACTAACAAGTCTCTTTCAGTACTCTTAGATTAGGCCTCACCATTTTCACACAAATGCTACTAATCTATGGTAGTTGGCTTGTAAGAGGAAACCAGTTTGCTTTTCTAAATGTATAATTTACAATATATAATTTGTGTCAGGGAACACTATAATAAGGTTAAACTCCTTTATTGCCTTATAAAATTACATGGTTTTTATTTACATATTTGTTTTAAAAATAAAATTAATGTGTGCACTTATTTCTGTCCAAATCAGATTTGGAAAATGCTTTTGATCCCTTTCCTTATTGAATTCTTTTTTTCAAAGTTAAGGCTGAACAAATGTTTTTGTTACATGGATACCTTGTCAGGGCTTTTAATGAGCCTGTCACCAGAATAGTGTGAATTTTTATCCCTCACCCTCTCCATCCCTCCCCCTTCCCTGGTTTCCAATGTCCTTTCTATCTCTTTGAGTTGTGTATGCCCATCATTTAGCTTCCAATTAGAGAGAACATGTAGTGTGTGTTTTTTTTTTATTCCATTCATCCTTAGTATAATGATGTCCACTTCCTTCCAAGTTTCTGCAAAAGTCATTATTTCATTCCTTGTTGTGGTACACACACACCACATTTTCTTAATTTACTCATGAATTGATGGACACACAGGTTGATGCCACACCTTTGTACTTATTAATTGTGCTGTGTTAAACATTCAAGTGCAGGTGTCTGTTTGATAAAATGATGACTTTTCCTTTGGGTAGATACTCAGTAGTGGTATTTCTGGGTTAAATGGTACAGCTACATTTATTTCTTTGAGGAATCTCTATACTGTTTTCCATAGAAGTTGTACGAATTTGCAGTTCCACCAACAGTATATAAGCATTCCATTCTCTTTGCATCCAGACCAGCAACTGCTGTTTTTAATTTTTTTAATAATGGCCATTGTCACAGGGTAAGATGATAGCTCATTGTGGTTTTGCATTTTCCTGATGATGAATGATGGTGAGCATTTTTGTGTGTATTTTTTGGCCATTTGTTTACCTTCTTTTGAAAAACTTCTGTTCATATCTTTTGCCCATTTTTTAATAGGGCTGTTTTTTTTTTTCTTGCTGATTTGGGTTCTTTGTAGATTCTGATTATTACCCCTTTATTGGATATACAGTTTGTGAATATTTTCTCCCATTCAGTAGGTTGTCTGTTTACTCTATTGATTAATCTCCATTGCTATGCAGAGGCTTTTAATTTTAGTAAGTCTCATTTATTTATTTTTTATTATTGATATAATTGCCTTTGGGGTCTTAGTCATAAATTCTTTGCCTAGGCCAATGTTTAGAAGAGTTTTTCCTACATTTTCTTCTTGAATTTTTATGGTTTCTTGCTTTGAATTTAACTCTTTTATCTATTGCAAATTAATTTTTTATATGGCAAGAGGTACATTTTCCTATAGATTGGAAGATTTCCTTTATTGCTTATTATATCCTGGTTTATTGGAGCTGAATTCTCTGTTTTTGGCTATTTGAAAATGTTTGTATGTGGTCTTCATTTGTGAAAACTTATTTTAATGGCTATAATTTTTTTTTTTTTTTTTTTGGTGGGGGACATCACTCTAAATATGTTGTTCTATTACTTCTTCTGGCTGATTTAAAGTTTTCTTTCCTTCTCTCTCTTTTTCAAGGGGCGGGGAGGGCTTGTCATAATGTCAAATCAGTAAGTCTAGGTGTAGTTTTCTTCGTATCTCCTTTACCTGGGCTTTGCTGAGCTGTTCCATTTGTGGATTGACATGCTTTCAGCAATCGTTTTTGGACCATTCTTAGCCATTATCTTTTTAAATATTCCTTCTTCATTTGTTCTCTCCTTTATCTCTAGGACTATAATACCACGTATATTAACACAGGTTTAGCTAACAGGACCTCACATCATTCAGTTAGTCTCTCTCTCTCTCTCATTCTTTTGCTTTATATTTTGGTTTGCATGATTCCTGTGGACCTTTCTTCAAGTTTACTTATCCTTTCTCATCAAATTTATCATCAAATGAATTGGTCATTTTTGATGTCTGGTTTCTAGCAACTTGATTTGGCTCATTTTTTTTTAAGAGGTAGGTTTTTGCTCTGTTTCCCAGGCTGGCCTCAAACTCTTAGACTCAAACAGTCTTCTTGACTCAGCCTCCCAAATAACATTTGGTTCATTTTTATTCCTCTACTATATTTTACCATCTGTTTGCACATGTTTTCCACCTCTTCTCCTGGATCTTTCAGTGTAGTTATCATAGTTACTTTACTTTTTTTGTCTAATAATTTTAGCATCTGGGTCATCTGTGCATTAGTGCTTTTGACTTTTTTCTTGACTTGAATTCACATTTTCTTGCTCTTTTGCATGCGTCATGATTTGTAATTGAACACCAGATACCATATGTGGATAAAACAGTAGAGACTGATAGAAATAATGGCCTTGAGAAAGTGAATGTTTTTAGTGTAGGGGATTTTGCAGAAAAGAGTTAACATAGCAGGCTTGACTGTTGTGCTTTGAAAAGCCCAGTCACAAGCTTGGGCCTTGGCTGGCATCTGACAGCTTGGACTTCAGGAGAGCCCCCAGTACCCTGACAGATGAGGGGAGCATTTGTGCAGATAATGCTCTTTATCCTGAGTACCTGCCTTCCTCCAGGGGCTCTGGAATTTTGGTACATGCTAGACAGAGAGTACCTGCGTGATCAGCCCTTGGTGCAGACCCTACACACCGAGCCCCTCGTGAGCTTCTGTAGTTGGTGACATTTCATGTGTTGTCAGAGTTTGCTGCTGACAAACCAAGGGTGCCCTGTGTAACTCCTCCAGGAGGGGAGTCCTAGAAGCCTGTACCTGGTTTCTCCTTAGGCCTTGCCTCCTATAGCTCTTCCCTGTGATGTTTTGCTTTGTGTTCCTTTGATGTAATAAATTATAGCTGTGAACACAGCTGTTAATACATGGTACGTCCTGTGAGTCCTCCCAGTGAGTCACTGAACATGAAGGTGATCTTGGTGACCCCAGCACAGGAATAAACACATCTAGTCCATAGTCCAGCTGGCTCTGGGCTCTGTGCAACTCTGGAGTTGGTTCTCCACTGTCTGTAGATGTTCTGAGAACAAGAGGATTGAGACTTTGCTTACAGCAGTCTGTAAGCTGTGCTTACACCAGGGAGACTTGGGAAATCACTGGCCTTCTTTGTCATATGGGCCGTCAGCTGTGCAGGCCAGCCGATGGCATTTAGGGGCTCCTGGTGAGTTTCTTTATGCCCAGCCGCCGGCACTGGGGGCTCCTGGTGAGTTTCTTTATCCCCAGCCGGGGGCATTGGGGGCTCCTGGTGAGTTTCTTTATCCCCAGCCGGGGGCACTGGGGGCTCCTCGTGAGTTTCTTTATCCCCAGCCGCGGGCACTGGGGGCTCCTGGTGAGTTTCTTTATGCCCAGCCGCCGGCATTGGGGGCTCCTGGTGAGTTTCTTTATCCCCAGCCCCTCTTGGCTTTCTGCTTCATGGGACAGCTCTCTCCCCTTGCTCACCCTGCCCAGGGGACTTTTGCAGAGTCTTTAGGGCACTGGGTGAAGGCCTCGTCTGCTTTGTAAGGGTGCTGGTGAATTTCCTCTCTCCTCTCCTCCTGGCCCCCAGTCTGTAGCCACGGTCCCCTTGAGTTGGCAAAGTTCCCCATTTCACAGGGGAAGAAGAGATTGATAGATCTCTATGCCAGGAATGAAAGCAGCAGCCGGTGTCTTTTCTCATGGGCCCAGCGCTTATCTCTTTCTGGAATTAGTTCACTTAGGTTTCTTTGTGTCCTCAGCAATCTGATAGATTTCGGAAAAATGATCAGTCAAATTGTTAGTATGGGAGCAATGGCCCCTTCTGATTTCTGTATCCTAGCTGTGAGCAGAAATACCCCACCCCTGTAACGCTGAGAGCCTGCGTGGTGCCTCACCAAGTGGATGCCTATTAAACACTCATATTGCCCCTCTCGCACCCACTCGGGGCACATGCACAATTCAGCTGAAAGAGGCAAGGGGAGCGACTGAGGCAGGAGATGGCTGCTGCTGTGAGTAACCCAGGTGGGCACAGTCACCAGGAGGGATGCTCTGCCCCCTCTCAGAGGCTTTCTCCCTGCTGCATTACCCACAGATAAGGCAGATTCACCAGACTCTGGAGAATGTGCCCATGGGAGAGATCGCAGTGTGCAAGTGCCACAGAAGCCCTGCGTCTTTTGGCACAAGCCCTTCCTTTTTTGAAGTTAGTCATTGTGGCTTTACAGTCAGACTTAGAATCCTGCCTTGCTGGCCTGAGTGGCCTTGGGCAACCTACCTGTAGCAGGGGAAATAAAGCAGTAGCTGTGATTGTCACTATGCTCGTCGTGATGAGCGAGGAAGTGAAGAGAGCTCTGTGCATTGCTTTCAAATGTCATTTCCTCACAGACTCCACTCGGTTTCTTCCTTTCTCTTTTCATCATAAGATTGTCCTGACCACTCCATCTCTCCTTCCTTATCGTGGCTTTGTTTAAGATTCTTGATGCCTGTGGTGTGTACTGTTTGCTCATGGGATCATATTCACCTCATTTGCCTGATTTGGTACTTTGCTTCATGATGTATGTGACCATGTGAATCTGTCACTCGACACAGAAGCTTTTGCAGGTGCATGTCCCAGGTAGGATCCTTCTGAAGTGTGTCTCTCTCCTCAGTGCCTCTGCCTTTCACTACTGCAAAAGTCTGTTTCCCCTGCAAAAAGGTCTCATCCTGCCCGTCCCACATCATTCTCTCCTCATCACTGTTTGCCCTTGTTTTGTTTTGTTTTGTTATGTTCCACTGTCAAAAGGCCCCAGTGCTAGAAGGAGTTTGTACTTGAACCCATTCCTCTATGAGGCTCCAAGTGCATGAAAAGGTTTCTGACTTTATGAAAGCAAGTAAAAATTGGTGGGTAAATGTTCAAATCTGAAAAATATATCCATTCTGATGTCAGCAATTTGAGGAATCTGTACATTTTGGAAACTGTCCAGTGTGGCTTAATGCTGACCCTTCTTACTATAGACATCCTTGTTCTTAAAGCAGAATAACCTACCTGGTTACTGTGGCCCACACATAGCTCTGATTGTTCTGTGCCCCAGCTTCCAGAGAGTGAGGCTGGTCTTCTCTCCTGTGGCCATGGCCTTTTAGGTGTAGAAAATGTTCTTTCAAAAGGGACACCAGCCACACTGTTATCTTGAAAAAACAGTATTGACTTTATGTTTGATATGCATCTGAATGCAATTGAATCCTCAAAAATTTGTACTATGATGCCTGAGAAATCTATTGCCTGTTGTCAATTTAAAATTTGCATAACTAAAGTATTTCCATAAAACTAGTGAGAGGTAAGGGAGATTTCTATCATTGCTTCCATTATGATTGACAAACCAAGTATTGCATATGGAATACGTGATGCCACAATTTAATGTTCAGGATTTCAAAGAGGTAACACCATAGTACAATTAAAGTACTCAATTTTGTTTGTTCATTTGACGTGCAGCATATGAAGTGTTTCCTTGTGCATTCAACATGCCTTTTCTGGGTACCAGGCATGTCAGGAGCTGTGGCAGGGGTGGGGGTTTCAGAATGAAGCCAGGCCTCTTCTCACTCAGGCTCGCAGGTCTGGGCAGAGCCAAACGTGTGTCCACGGCAAAACAAATATGTTACATGCTACACAGTGCTGTGGAAACCCAGAAAACCAGCAAAATAAATTCTAATGCTATCATTTTTAAGAGTCATGTTTTGATCAAATTAATAGTTTAGTTTCCAATCTAAACTTTGTGAACAAAAAGTGAAAATAAGGAAATGATCTCAAATAAGCAGATAATTTGGAAGCCACACATTTATAAAGAGAGTTACTAGCCTCAGATTCCCAGTACCCGCAGAGTACAGAGGCATCTGGTGCTGTTGATAGTATTGTAGCTTTATTTATACCACGATTTCTCCTGTGGTCTAGAAGATGGTTTCACGTTTCGTCAAAAAATTACAAGGTTGGATGTTTAAATATCTAGCGTTAGAATAAAAAAGGCAGGTGGACTGGTTCATCTTAAAATAGCCATATTCTTGGCCTTACAGCAGATGTTTCAGGTGCAGTCCCCTATTTTACCCTGAAAATCCCTCCAAGGTAAGGACTGCTGTCCCCAGAACAGGTGAGGAAACTGACGCCCAGAGTCTAGGTAAGTATGGGGCTCAGGAGTGACGCAGTTCTCCAACAGTAGAGCTCAGGTGATCCACGTCTCTTTGTAATCTAAGCTACTATCTATGAGAACATTTTACCCCTCTGTCCTTCTTCCCCCTCACTGCCATGATTATATAAACCTGCAGTTGTATGTTTTACTAAGACTCAAACACAATCTTTGAGCGAAGTGCTGACTGAGCATAAAGTTAGCAGGCAGAACATTTTCCAAGTTCAGTGGAAATTGCTGAACCCAGGCACAGAGTAAGAAGGAAAGTGTAGATCGTCCACTGATTGTGTTTGTTTTGCTTTTGAGATCTGAATTTGCAGGAAAGTGAAGAGTCTGAGGTTGCACATTTTCCTTGTTTCCTCTAACCGTGGATGTGGGAGGAAGAAGGGCCGTGGCTGGGTGGGAATGGCCTGCAAGGGCCCCTTGTTAAATTGATTTGAACTGAAAACCTTTGCTGAAAACTTCTTAGTGCCATCTTCAGCTTCACTGTATTTCAGATTTTTAAAGCACCCCTGGAAAAAGAAGGAAATTGGATTGTTTTATGCTAAATTAAAATCCTGTCTAAGAGTATAGAGTATATTATCTAGAAATATTGCATTTTTGACAGCACAGGCGATTATAAAAAAATCAATAATCAGAGAATGCTAAAGAGTCTTCTAAGCCCTTGCATGAAAAGCAATTAGTGTGGATTGATTTACTGTTATTTATTGTGATAAAGATAATTGCCTCAACACAAGCCATTTTCAAAATTGTGGTACGCCACGGTTTTAAAACATTTATTCTTTTAAATTGTTTAATTTGTCTCTAGTCTTATTTTAAAACCAAAATAGCTTTGTGCTTGTTAAATGATATCGAAGACCTGGCTTTTTTTTTTTTTTTTTCCCCACGGATCTTTACACCAGGCTGGTTTTGTTCCGTTGTGGCTGACCCTGAATGGAACTAAGCTCCAGCCTCGTGCTCTCGGGTTTGTCAGTCCTGAAAAGACAAGGCTGAATAATCAGAAGTTTTCTCTCCCCCAGCTTGGCTGCTGCCAGGTGGATTTGACTTCGAGCCTCCCAACTTTTAGGGAGGCTCAAACTGGAGATCAGAGTGTGGCAGCAGAATTTGCCCGCCTTGTACTTGGCACTGAGACAAGAAGGGCCTGATGCTCTCATTCACGTCAACATCCCACAGACATCAACATTACTTTGAAATCTATAGTACAAGCCTCTGAAAGGCTAACCTCTGGCAACATGAGTCTGTGCAGAGCTGCTGTCCTCCTGTGCACCTTGGTCTGCAGGCCTTGTCCTGTCCTTCTTGGTCTCTTTACGTTTCACTTCAGCGTTTCCCTTTGTCTATCCCGTGACTGTGCCAGGAGGCTCAGGGCAGATGAGACAGTCTGGACACACGGAGTGTGCCAGCCCCCTCACTGACCTCGGTGCAGGGAGATCGTATTTCTCACTGAGCTCAGGCTGGAGAAGGAGGTGAGCAGGGAACATTCCAGGTGCAATGGCTCTGGAGCAGTTTCCTTTATAAGCATCACCACAGTCTTGGTCCTTTTCCTCGTGAAAGTGCATATTTTTCTTTGCGAGTGGCTCACTCCCAGGCCAGACCTGCAGGTGCAGTCTTGGACAGTTGGCTTGATGAAGTGTTCGCCTCCTAGGGGGTTGGGAGCCTGCACGTGGTGGCTCAACTGAAATGACTATCCAGTTCTGAGCAGACTCTGGGGCCGTACTCTGGATACCTGTGAAACATTCCAGTAAGCCCGCTTTGTCATCCAGAATATTCCAAAGGGATTGCAGACTTTACTGGATGACCCTCAGTAGGTATAGGGACTTGAGGGTTAAGAGAGTCAAGGTGATGGAATTTCCCTGAGTGGAAAAGAAGCTTCTCACCGGCACATTTAATGTTGAATAGTGACGTTAATCCAGCAAGCATCCAAGGAGGGGTTTTCGTTTTCACATGTTTTGTTTTGTGAGTCTCTGGTACTCAGGACTCCATTGTCTACAGCAGGCAGCCTAGCAAAAGCCTGAGATGTGGCACCTGTCTCCCGGAAGCTCAGCATACCTGGGGGGGGGGGGGCAAGACAGCCCCTGCTGGAAGGTGGTGCAAAGCAGTGTTCGCCAAAGTGTGCTCCCTGGAACACTAGTTGGGGTGTCAGTGGTGTCTCAACGGGGGGATATAGTGTGCAGTGAGCCTCAAACTTATTTGACCATAGAAGTCCCTCTTCCTTTTCTCAGCGCCTCCTAGCATTTATGTTCTGTGAAACAGACTTTGGTTATCAGAGAATCCAAAAGGAGCCAACAGCATAATAACCCTCCACCTGTGCATGTCACTGTGGTGGCTTCTGGCCACACTCAGAGTGGCTACAAGTGCCCACCCGTCCTGGCTTCTGCCCCTCTGCCCCCCACCCGCTCCCTGCCCTGTGGGTTGCACCGGCTCCTCCATCATCTCGCCTCGCTCTTCTCCCTGGCAGCCACGTGGGGCCTTCTCTCCCTCCTCAGGCCTTGGCTCAAGGGCTTTGTTTCTCTGTTGGATGACACCTGGCAGGTTACACATTTACTTCATGATGATGCTAGAACGTGGGCGCCGTGAAGCATTCCTTATATACGTTTTGTTCTGCTCTCAGCACCTAGGCAGCGCTCAGTAAATATTTATTGAGTGAACAAGTAAGTGAATGAATCAGTTTCTCAGAACTTCAGTGTGACAGATTCATCATGGCAGACTTACGGGTGGAGGTGGGACTCTGAGCTCCTTCGAGGGCTCGGAGCCACGAAGCCGCAGCATTCAATAGTTCTATTCCTGGGCCTTGCCTTGTCCTTCACTCTGTTCTCAATTCATTGTGTGACCTTGAACTCTCAGTTCTTCCCTCCCCTCATAGTCCATGGGGGCAGAGAGAGGTTAAAATGAGATTAGACACTTCGCTGCTTCAGAAGTGAGAATGTTGGGTTCCAGGGTAGAGGAGCCTGGTCCCAGGGCTGGCAGGATTCTTTACATTCACCAATGCTATGAGTCAGGGCACAGGGTCACAGGAGCGGCTCAGTGCAGCCCACCCAGAGTCTGTCTTACCAAAGAGCAGGGTCAGCGTCCATGAGTGTGCTGTTCTCTTCTGTGGGGTGTGGTGAGCTTGCTTTGTCACTGTATTACATTCAGGAACCTTCACTGAGGTCACTGTAAGTGGGAGTGTGTGTAGTCTGTTCCTGATGTGTCTGCTGGAAATTTGTGGAAGTTCAGTCACCGTCGATCTTTTTTTTTTTTTAATTAAGTCAGACACACATAGATCATGAATACATTCATGCGTATGTGGGGTACAATGTGCTGATTTTTTTTATACAATCTGACGTGGTTACATTAGAACACAACTATGGACCATGGATCTTCAGTGCTGCAGCAGTGTCACCCGGGCCTGCAGCATTTGCAGGTGGCAGTCGGAAGCAGATAGTTCTGTGGGCAAGTAGAAGGGAGGGGGTATGGGGCCAGGTTCCTGAGGTGGGGACAGGAGAGCTGCTGGGGAAGAAACGGCGAGTAGGTGTGCCACCAGGACACGTGGCTGTGAAACACTGCTGTCTTATTGACACTGTCATTCGAAACAGACTCATCTGCAAAACAGATATGCAGGATGGCAGGGAAGCTGCAGGCACCATCCATGCATTATTATCAGGGCAGTTGTGGCTGAGGCGACATGTTTTTGCAGTAGGCCTTGGTAAGCAGTGGTACAGCAGCCATTGAGAGTGGGCGTGAGCTTCCGTGTCAGACAGGCCTCAGCTGGAAGCCAGGCTTGGCCGATGACTCACTAGAAGACCTTCAGCAGCATCCCAGGACCTCCTCTGCAAGATGGGAATATTAATAGCTTCATTTCCACCCCAGATGACTGTCATTATCACCATTGGAGTTCCCCTCCTTGATCTCATCTTCCTCTGTTGGTGCAAATATAAACAGGAAGTTCTCAAACTCCAAATGCAAGTTTTCAGGCAAAAAGGAACACCATTCATTCTGTTCCCGTAACTGGAGCAGTCTGTGCTGTTTCTGTGTCTGAACTGTCAGTGATGATTTCATGAGCATCTCCATGCAGGCTGCTGTGTTTACATTATTATTAATTCTTGCAATGAAATGGAAGAACCTACCCAAAGCTGCAAAACTCAGTGGTAGAATCAGGCTGCTGTTCTGAATCTAGAAACCCGTGCCCATCAAGATAGGCTGTGAGAGGTGTCCTGGCCACAGACCTCTCCAGGCAAGTGATGGGGAACATGTTCTGGTTGTTTGGTCTAGAAATAAAATCCAGAGAAGACCTCAGTTTAAGGAAGTTATCACTACCCCCTTTTCTGTCTAGGCTCTCATTAGATGAAATTGCCTCCTGCATCTCAGAAGAAACTGAGTTAAGTCAGGAAGGGAGATGAGCTCTGAATTCAGAGTTCCCAAGAATTTGGGATCCTGCCCTCCCCTCGGCCCAGTGGTGTGCTTCTCCGGGTGACTTGGTGCTAGCTTGCATTTTAGAGGAGTGTGATGGCCACCTCAGACATTAATGAAAAAAACTCCATCTTCCTGTGCCGTGTGCTCAGCTGCAGAAGCGCTGTCATAAATCTCACAGGCGTCCTACCACCAAAGCCCCCAGGTAGCACTTGCATGATCCAAGACCATCCCTCCACCTGTGCCACTTGATTTCAGTTTGGCAAGGCTGGAGTCGTAGTTCATATTTTCTCCAGGCCTGTCACTGGCTTGTTAGAAAGGAATTCCTACTGTAGTCTCTTTTCCAGGGATTTTTGGATCATGGTGGCTATGTTAGAACACATTTACAGTATTAGTGCAGGTTTTGTCACATAGATGAAAGAAAATAAGCCTAAACATCACTTTACGTGTGTTGGGATAAATGTCGTTGCCATTGGTGTTGACACTATTAGTAGCTGTCACTTGGGTGCTACATCACCCTAGGGATTTATCTGAGTTCTGTGTAATCCTCATTAAAACCTTGTGCATGGGATCTCTGTCACATATCACCCATTTAGGAATCCATTTATTTTTGCTGTTGTTTGCTTGCTTATTTTACTTTTCATACTGTGAAATAGAATGCATTTCCAGAATACTGCATAGAACATGATTGTTAATGAGGCTCAGCCCCCTTTCATGTGCTTTTTGGCTGGATTTCTTTCTTTCTTTTTCTTTCCCTCTCTTCTTTCCTTCTTTCTTTCAAGGAAAGTGTCGATCCAACTATTTGCCCATTTTTCTATGGGGGGATTTTATGTTCTTACTTGTTTTCAGGAATTCTTTATGTATTATGGGTATGGGTCATTTTCTTGGTCATGCATTATAAACACAATCTCTCCTGTGGCATTTCCTTGCTGTGTTTATGAGGTCTTTTAAAGTCTTCCACTTTTAACATGGTTTTTGGAAAACATTTTATCTAGATTGGTAGGGTTTTTTTGTTGTTAGGAGAGTTTGCAGTGCTGACCACACGGGCATCATGATCAGAGAGAAGCAGGTAGTTTTCATTTAGACAGATCACTGCCTTAGGGTCTTCACTGTGCTGGACACACTCTGGCTGCCAGGGAAGCACAGACGAATGTGTTCTGGTTTGGACTCTACTCTCAGAGGTCTTGCAGCCTGGTGTGTGTGAGGTGGATAGCCATACAGATGACAGTTGCCCATTAGCAGGGGGGTACAGCTTCACGGGGGGGAGGGGGTGGCAAGGGCAGAGGGGGAGGAGCCCTTGTATCTTCCTGGGGAGTTAGGGAAGGTTTCAGGATGGACCTGGGGTTAACATGTGAGCTAAGACTGTTAAAGAATGAATAGGAGGTTGTCTGGTGAACATTTCTGCCCTTGGGAACTACAGACAATGTAGAGACATTTTCAGTAAGTGGGGTAAAGAAAATGTTGAATCCATCAAGTTTGGATCAAATCTGTAAAGCATAATAGGGTTGGTTTTTTTTAAAGCATACAAGGAAGTGTTGTTTTAAGTGGAGAGGGTCTATGTTCATACAGTATAATCCCATGATTTGTGCTTTGGCAGTCTAAGGCTTGGAATGAATGGGTCAGCATTGAATCCAACTTGATCAGCTTGTTCATTCAGACAAGTTTGGGGGATTTTCAGTCTCATGACATGTTTCTCTAAAATAACTATTTCCCCTTCTTGCTTTGGTGTCATGTAGTATTAGAATCAATAAATTCTTTGCTGAGGATATTGAGAGCTTGACCCAAGGAACTTGGTAGAAAGAAGCAAGGTCAGAAGGGCAGAAATGGATGCTTGCAAAAAACGCCATGCAAAGACCTCCAGAGGGGCAACAAGAGCCTCCCATGTCCCCAAAGTTGTCCTAGAAGTTAGCCAAGTAGAGAGTGGGGGGTACTCTTAATGCAAAAGGAATAGCTTCAACACATGTCTGGAAGCTGGAGGAGTGGGTTGGTGTGGAATGAGTTTGGACATGCACCTGGCTGGTGTCACAGGCATGTGCAGGTCAGCTGGGCCTTTGTACGTGCCCCTTCTCTGGGATATCCCCAGCAGGTGTCACAGAGAGGTGTGTGCATGTCAACTGGACCTTTGTACGTGCCCCTTCTCTGGGATATCCCCAGCAGGTGTCACAGAGAGGCGTGTGCAGGTCAGCTAGACCTTTGTACATGCCCCTTCTCTGGGATAGCCCCAGCAGGTGTCACAGAGAGGTGTGTGCAGGTCAGCTGGGCCTTTGTACGTGCCCCTTCTCTGGGATATCCCCAGCAGGTGTCACAGAGAGGCATGTGCAGGTCAGCTGGGCCTTTGAACAAGCCCCTTCTCTGGGATATCCCCAGCAGGTATCACAGAGAGGTGTGTGCAGGTCAGCTGGGCCTTTGAACAAGCCCCTTCTCTGGGATATCCCCAGCAGGTGTCACAGAGAGGCGTGTGCAGCTCAGCTGGACGTTTGTACGTGCCCCTCTTCTATGCAGTATCTCGCATGCACCTGGATGGTGTCACAGTGAGGTGTGGGCAGGTCAGCTGGATCTCTCTGTAGGCTCTAGGCAGACCTTGAAGGCTCTGAGTTAGGGGGCTGATACAGATACTAGTTGTAGAGAGAATGAAAAGGTTAAGACTAAGTGAGGAGGCCAGTTAGGGGACCTGACTTTGTTCTAAAACACAGCTGCCTCCCTAAATCTGCTGTTGGGGTGTTCTGGACAGAGGGAGAGTAAGGATGAGACAGGATTGAGTGTGGTTAGAGCCTAGTGAGTGAGTATGACCACAGAGAGGGGTGTGGTCAGAGAGACCGGCAGGTCCAGACCAGGCAGGCCTTCCAGGAACGAAGTTACCACGGGGCCTGGCCTTCAAAGACCTAGAGTGGGGAGGAAAGAGGTGAGATGTTAATGGTGGGAGATGGTGAATGTGATCAAAGGGGAAAATATGATCAGTGGAAATCCCACAGGCGTGGGACCCAGGCCAGTCTCAATTCTGGTTCCTGACATAATGCTTAGCACCTAATAGCTGCTCAGGAAATACTTATGAATAAGATAAGAGATTTAATAAGAAAGGTATGGAGTGTGATTTTAGCATTTAATTTTTATATGATGTGATTTTATATTTTGCATGCATTTTTGCTGTGTGTTTCCAGTGGATCTTGGCCATGTAGTTGATCCTGTGATTTGGGCAAAATTGGCTCTCAAGTCTGGAGCCAGGTCTGCAGGATCAAGTCTTATTCTTATCAGGCTTCTCCTCCGGCCGCTTAGCCCATGGACAGGCCGACAATGGCCCTGTAGCATTTTCAGCATTCCTTTTTGATTTCTCTGTAAAATGATAACATTCCAAAAATAGTGTTGTAATATTTAGAGATGAAAGCAAGCATTTGGAAATGGTTTACCTTTAACTTTCCAATAATCATATATTGGAACTTGGGTCCTTTTGTTCTCTGTTCAGTAGACAGATGAGAAAGCCTGACTCATTCTGCCTTTGTTCCAGGACGTTTTGTTCTGTAAACCCTGTGGACCAAACCACAAGGATCCTCTTACATGAAGGAGTGGATGCAGGAATGTGGCAGGTACCGCGTAGCACAAGGTATCTGTATCCAAAGCAAGGCCTTGGCGTAGGGCAAAGTCCCAGTGGAATGTTTCAAAGCAGGTCGGCTAACCTAACTGCCCTGGGACTTTCTCTCTGACAGTGGCCCTCCTGCAGGTCACAGTGCTCCCTTTTCAGGATGAGATGGCACATTCTCTATGCTGCAGAGAGAGATGTTGAGGGCCAGGATGTCTGCAGAGGTTTCCCAGGAAGACTGGACAAGATGCAGTGATTAGCTAAATGGCAGGAGAGAAGGGAAAGCTGAGGCTGACTGCTGGGCTTTGGACAGAAGCCCTGGCTGATTTTGCAGAGAAGTGTGAGCCTGAAATTGCATGTATTTATTTGAGGTACTGCAGAGCCTCCTTCTAGGATGTCTGGAAGCAGTTGAAAATTCCTGTTTGTGACCCTGGGGGAGAGGTCACAACTGGACACTGAGACCCAGCAATCAATAATGCAAAAATGATTGTCAGAACCAGGACAGAAGAACAAAACAGGCCTGAGGACAGCATCTAGGAGAGAGCCAGCATTTAACCTCAGGTCTGGGAAGCAGATCTCGTAAATAAACCCAAGAAGCTGAGCCCTGGCAGGAGAGCCTGGTGATGGCAGTATGACAGTGTCATAGATATCACTGTGGGAGGGGGCAGGCAGCCAGAGGAGATGGTGGGGAGGCATAAGGTCCGAGAAGGGAGACCTCCAGGAGTTGTTTGCAGGGAAACTCAGTGGCCTGAAAAAGCACAGTGACTTGTGACGGCTGGAGACAGAAACTGCTTTTTGAGGGTACGGCGGACCAGGAGTGTAAGAGGAAGTGTGACCAAAGGCAGGGGGCAGGCTGAAAGGTTTCATTTTCATTTTCTTCCCTTCCTCCCTCTTCTCTCTCTGTCTCTCTCTGTGTGTCTGTCTCTTAAGACTTCAGAACATTTGCATTTGTAGACTTAAAAGCAAGAAACGATTGAAAGAGGAGCTGATTAAAGCTACAAAGATGAGAGGGCATTGTCTCCTATTATTGGTGCAGTTTACATTCAGACATCGCTATGATGATTTAGCTCCTAAGGGCAATAGTGGGGCAAGGACTGAGGAGTAGGATGGTTGAGGAGCCCACGCAGTGTTTGAAGTCTTAATAGATGCAGCGGTCCTCAGCTCCCAGACAGCATGCGGGAGTTGGTATAAAATTGCTGCTAAAACAACAAGCACTTTGTATGGTGTCTTAGTTACCAAGTCATATGCTGCCCTTCAGTTCTCACCACAGCCTTACATGGTAGGTGTTATCCTGTCTTCCTGATGAAAAGGTCAGCGCTCAGATAAGTTTCCATCCTTGGTCAGGGATAGAGGTGTGGTTAGACTGGTTCCATTGCCCCCTGCCCCTTCCAGAGTATTGATGGGCTACTGGATTACCAAACAGGCCTGGAATGCCCCCAGCATGTGGCCTGGGAGGGTGTGCTGATAACTTCCTGACCAGAAGCCAATGGCCCAGGTGTCCTGGGCTCCCTGCTTCTTTATGAAGCCCATGAAGCAGTGTGCAAGGCTATGTAACCCATCTGGGAACTTTTCCTGAAATGCCTTGTATTGCATAGGTGGGGGTGTGAGATGGATTTTACCAGAAGGACTTCCCTAATGGCTGACGCTTGTGTATGCAGCTAAATACCACAGAGGAAGTCAGTTAGCTGAAGAAGTAAGTCCAGTCACACATCATTTAATGATGGGGATGTGTCCTAGAAACGTGTCCTAAGGCCGTTTTGTCATTGTGCAAACATCACAGAGCATGCTCACACAGACCTAGGTGGCTCGGCCTGCTGCACACACAGGCAGTGGGGTACAGCTGGTTGCTCTAATCACCGTCATATATTTGGTTCATTGATGAACAAAATATCTTTCTGTGGTACTTGGCAGTGTATCAGGCAATGAATTATGAAGGGAGCTACTTTTAATGGCACTCCTTGAAAAAAAGAGAAAGATTACTATATTCCTGTTTTTATTATCTTCTTCGTGAACAAAAACTATAAATTCTGGAGTGAATGAAAGAAGAAAAGAAATGAAACAATAAAAATAAACTCAGCAGAGACAACTCCTACTCTGGGGCTATCTTGTCCTGGTCACTTGGGTGGTCGCTGCAGAGGACTCTGCATTCTTGTCCCAGTGGTTTTCCTTGAAGTATACCACAGGTGACAAGGATTCATCACAGGCTCTCGGGGCGTCGGGCACTCAGCAGGTGGGGAAGCGGTGAAGGCAGACCTCAGGCTCACACCTTCCTAACCCTGCTCCTCATCTCTGCAGCCTTTCCGCTGTGCCCACTGCCCTTACTCCTGCAACATCTCCGGCTCTCTGAAGCGTCACTACAACAGGAAGCACCCGGACGAGGAGTACGCCAACGCCGGCACTGGGGAGCTGGCCACAGAAGTGCTCATCCAGCAAGGTAGGTGGGGTGCGGCATGCGGGGTCTTGCAGCTCCTTCCAGCCCAAGTCCCCGCAGGAAGGGCTGCTGCAAGAACGTTTCGGTTGTGTTAGTTTTTCATCATCGTTGTTCTTACCGTCATCCTGTCATCATTATTTATATCATCATTATTTACCAGCATTATTTATTGGCTGGTTGAGATTATAATCACCGTGATGGAAGTCTAAAACGACAGAAGTGAGACCAGACTGTGTGTTCTTCTCCCCTCCCCGACAGCGTTCCTCTGTCCACATTGCCTCCCAGTTTTCGTCTGTGCGTGAACTTTGCATAGATAAAAGTTCAAGGTGTTCTTTCTTACCACTGATTAACAGGAACATTTTGGTTTTCTTTGATATACTGTCTTCCTAATTATAATTTCTAAGGACTTTCTGTAATGCGACATCAAATGGAAGTACTTTAACAATTCTGATACTCAACTTTGTGGAGTTTCCAGATGTTTCTTTCCTTGCAGTTATAACTAGTGCTGTTACTAGCATATACCTATATACTGATAGGTGAACTTTTCTTAGATCATCTAAAAATATTTATTGAGTACTCAGATTGCTTATTCATCCAGAAAAGAAAAGAAAAAATATTGTAGAACTTTTAAACCAATGAGAATTGATGAAAACCTCTAATATTATTAAAAAGTTTGAGGTTGGGCTTTTTTTTTTTTTTTTTTTTTGCTTTTTTCAATAAATAAGCACATATTCCCTCTTGAGAGGGCTTAGCTCGTATGGTTTTACCATACAGAGAAATGTGGTTGTATTTATATCTGCTCCTTGATAATTCAACTAAATAATGATTGCAGCATGCATTATGTTAGTTGCTGCTCTTTCCTGAGCCCTGTGGCTATTTGGAGCTGAAGATGGTTTTAGAAATCTGCCTCCAGTAAACAGAGATGTGGAATTGTCAGCTGCTGCAGCTGGGGGTGCTCAGAGCTTTTGATTCAGCATGAAGCTCTGCTTGCCATAATAGCCATGAAATGCATCTTAATGTAAAACAAATGAATCGACTACATCCTTCAGCACTTTCAGTGACAGGGCCAATGCACAGAAATAGATGAGCAGCACAGAAAACTCAGGATAATTTTAAATCCAACCATCTAGGGTAATGGTAAGCATGTGCCTCTCATTTACTTAATGGCAGTTTTATGGAGCTGGGCAGCAGGATCGGGTAGTAGGGAGGGCCCTGGCTGGAACCTTCATTCTTCTTCTTTAGGGGTGCCATCCTGAGCAAGTGACTTCACCTCTCCCCTGTAGGACGTTCACCTGCAGGAGGGGGTTGGTAGCAGCCATTACATGGTTGATGAGAGAGTCCATGCATGCAATGATCTTCTTTTTTTCAGGTTTTTTTTTTTTTTATCCTTAGACTATGTAAGGTATAAGGCTTCTGGGGCCATTGAATTATTTTTACAATCCCCACATCCTGGAATCACAGAGGGGAGAATAGATTGGCTTAGAGCTCCAGTAAATAGCTAAGAGTTGTAGGCTAGAGATTGTTCTTCAAATCCTTCATACTCTTGGATTGGATTGGCAGGACACAGACGTTTACTGTGGCTGCTGGGACAGGTGTGGGGATCTGATTGATGATTCTGTCATTGCCCCATGCTTCCAACCTTTCATCATTGCCCTGCAGAAAAATGTGCTGAGGTAGAACCGGTTCATGCCCTCAGTTTTTAGTTACCTTTCTAAGACTCTCTATAATCAATTGGCATTCCCTGACAGGGTCTGGGTTTGATGTTTGATTTTTGCAGGAGTGTTTTTGATCTTCTTCTTTCAGATACACACACACACACACACACACACATAACACACACACACACAGAGTCATCCCTGGAGATCCAAGACATTAGTTCTAGGACCTCCTGTGGATACCCAAACCTGCAGGTGTTCAAGGCCCTGAGATAAATAGTGGTGTAGTACACAGGTACTTGCTTACAAACTCCATCCATCCTCCTGTACACTTGAAACCATCTCTAAATTGCTTATGATAACTAATGCAGTGCAAATGCTAGGGAAAGAGTTGTTATACTGTGTTTTTTATTTTTTTGGTTGTTCTATTGTTATATTTTGTTTTTAATATTTTCTATCTGCAGTTGGCTGAATTGTGGATGTAATGAACTGATGGATGCAAAGGGCTGACTGTGCAGCATGCACAGACGTATGTCTATGCGTGTGTGTATCTTTGCATGTCTGTGTGTGTCTGTGCGCATGTGTGTGTATGTGCACGTTAGGATGTCTATGCCCCAGTCCCCTTCAAGAGACATGTTAAAGAAGGAGACAACTACATGTCACTTGGCTTTTAAAGAGACACTGTGCTTTGGTGGGAGAATAGTCTCTGGAACCAGATAGCTGATGGAGTGTGAACACAGGTTAGAAATCTCAGAAGCGCAAAGTTCACACTGTCCTTGTATCTACCACAGGTAAGGAAGGCAGGAGGATGTGAAACTGTCTTGAACTGCTGTGTTGGGAAATGCTGAATTATTGGGTAGCATTGGAATTTTTCATTTTCTTTAGATTAATTTCAAATAGTTCAAATAGTTCTCTCTACTCCTCCAAAAATACCTTCGTAGGTTTTCTAATGTCTTAGAAATCAAAAAAATATTTTAAAATAATCACATGGTAAAAAAGTATGAATAAATATGATTTCCTCAAAATGATGTTTTAGTCTCCTTAAATTCAATGCAGGATTCCTTGTTCACAACTGCATTTGAACAGTGTCACACTGAGACTTCTGCAAAGCCACCTGTTGGCTAGAGAAGCCTCCTGCCTGCCATGCCACAGGGTGTGGGAGGGTGTGAGTGCAGTGCTGCAGAGGAGGTGGGCAAAGGCCTGGAAGGAACTGAGAGTCCCCAGGTCAGACAGGCTGTTCTGTGTGGGTTTCTGGGGGATGTTACCACAGTATTGTCCATGGCATTTGAGTGGTCTCCAGTGCACTCTGGAAGCTTGCTGGTAATGGTGGCTGCTTGGACACTCACCAGTAGTGCGAAGGTAAATGTTTGACAGTCAACTCCCCCAACGCTGGGGAGAGGGGAAACCTGATTTGGAGCATCTGCCAACTTCTGTGGTATAAATTCTTCTACCATGGTCAATTTTAAGCTTCCGTGATGACATCATTGGTTGTGAGTTGGGGAGAGATGTGCATAATCGGTGTTTGAGCTTGTTAAGCTGACTCCAGCATACCTCTGCTCCTGGGGGTTCAAGAAGACCTTGCCAGGTGCCTGTCAGCCAGGCCCTCTGGGTGCACCAGTGCTCTGCAACTCTGGTACTTTTTAGTAATTAGGCTTGTACTGGGCACAATGCAAATATTTTACTCCCGACTTCGAAGCATCAGAGGCAGGTTCCTCTTAGCCATCTCTTGTTCACTAATACGGATCTGGGGCATTCTCCCACACAGACACACATCTCACTCTCTTTAAAGAAGACATACTTATGTTGCTTCAGTGGACCCGCCCCTTTCCTCCCCTTAAATATGCCCGATTAAGCTAGCTCAGGAACGGGCTCAGTAAATCACAGATTGTGAGAGGCGTCAGATGCTTCAGCGCTAAGCTCTACAGATCCTTCATGCACTCCACACAGCAGGATGAAGATGGGACTTGCCAGGCTGGTTGTTTTCCAGTGGCCTCTCTCAAGCCTCTTAGGTTATTGGGATGAACACAGGCTTGAGAGTCAGGTGGACCTGGGGCCAGGATCTCTGATCACTGTGGTCCTTAGACCAGGCACTTAATCTCTCTGAACCTCAGTTTATGCAGCCCCAAGGAGGAGGGGTAACACCAGCATCAGCAGTAGGTATAAAGATTAAATATTCTCTAAAATTCCTAGACAATGCCAACATGTATTAAGTGCTTGAGAAATGGCTCAAAGGTACTATATGTTTAGCCACGTGTTTCTTTTGCAGCGTGTACTGTGTGCCTGCACCATGCCAAGCACTGGGATTAGTGTCAGGCAGGGCAGTCACATGGAGGAGTTTCTTGTTCTTAGTGCCCAGATTAGGAGTGAGGGCAAGACAGCTCCTACCAAGGCTCCATGTTCTGGCTTTCATCAGAAAGTACATGTCCCTTTCACCTATGCCCATGGAGCTTACAGGAAGAGTCAGCTGCTTCCCCCAAAGGCTGAGCTGCCTTTCCTGTGGCCCCCAGTTTTAAACAGTTATTGAGGTGAGGGTGTCACTGAGACAAGAAACTATGGGAGAAGTAGTGTCAGGGAGAAGGCTTGGTTTTGAGCATCTGCTGAAATCTCTGTTATGTGAGAAGAATTTCAATTGCCGGGGTCCTGCCCTGGGGGCAAGGTCCATTAAGACCTGTGGATCTGGCAGCAACCAAATGAAGAAATATAAAGTTAGAAATGATGAGAAAGAAAGAGACAAGACACACAGAATAGAATTTTCAAAGGTGGGAACCCAGGGGACTGCCACCTGCTTGTGGGGTTCTCATGGTGGCCTCAAATGTCAGTTCCACTCAGCTTTTATTGAAGGCTGTTTGCTCATTAGCCCAAAGGGTAAGCTGGCATCAATCTCCTCTAAAGAACTGATGGGAGAGAGGAGTTTTCCCCTCATCACCACCAGAGGATCTTCCTCTGCGGTAAGGGATACAAGCCCTCCTACCCATATTTCAGGGCTTGAGCTGTTCCCTTAATCTCTGCCCCAGTAATAATACACATCTCCACAGTGGGTATTTGCTTTGACTATTAACTGGACAGGAAACGGCCTAGTTAATGTATCTTTCCAGGCCTTGCCACAGCATCTTCTGTGACTGTTATTACCTCAGAGCGTTCACTGACCCAGCAGGGGTGTTAGTCAACTATATTCTCAATAGTCCAGAACTCTGGGAAAAGCAGGAAACTTGTTCAGATAAGAAATTTAGCAGTGGCTGCTTTAAAGATAAACTAGCTGACTTTTCTTCGTTCTGACTCACTCAGCTTACTTTTTAACTTTTTCCCTTTTTCTGGAAGTGTTTTCCCTGCTAAGAAGGGGTCTTCAATCCCCATTCTGCCAGCATCAATCAATATTCATGCATATATACCTTGGCTATATCTTCATATATTAGTTTTTTTCATGCCAGATTTAGGGAAAATAGCATAGCAGAAAATCCAGACACTCTAGGTAAACCAAAAGTTATGCATTTGACTTTTAGACATTTTTATTTTTAAATGGTTTAGAGTCCCGGCATGATGGCTCAGGCCTATAATCCCAGAACTTATAGAGGCTGAGGTGGGAAAGTTACTTGAAGCCAGGAATTTGAGGCTGTAGCCACTGCACTCTAACCTGGGTGACAGAGCAAGAACTATCTCAAAAAATAAAAGGAAAACAAAATTTCAAAAAGTTGTTTTTATTAGGGCCCAGATTCAATAAGTTTTGGCACATGTTTGCAGTGAGTGATGGAGTAACGTAATGTTGTGTTATTGATTGTTTTTTATTTGTTAATTTCTGTCCCATAGTGGCCCTGTGAGGTTGGCATCATCATTCCTGTTGTAAAATTAGGAAAGAAAGGGAGGACATGTGAATGGCCTCAGGTCACAGTCAGCAGGTGGCTAAGCCAAAGCAAACCAATCCCCTGATGCAGTGGCTGGTGCCTTGCTGTTCACACATCTGACATCCCCAAAGTTTGTAGGCGTTTGCACCAATTAAAGAGGGAAAGGAAAAGGGGGCAGAGAAGGAGGAGGGGGAAGAGGCATGGTCCTGTTTTAGGATATCGATTGGGTCGCGTTTGCTGGTGGCCATGTAGCAACACGTTGAAAGGACACACACATGAGGTGTCTTTACTTTCTCTTATTTGTTTTTCCCCAAGGTAATCTGACCTAAGGCTGGCACTGGAACTGATCTCTCTTGCCGTCCCTCCCTTGTGGTTATCCAGAGGTCTCAGATCCCAAGACACTGGGGAGAAGGGGTAGGAGAGATGAGAAGATCTCACTCATGCTCTGCTTGCTAACTATTTCTAAGTGGGGATTAGGACCTCAGCCTGGCTAATAATAAAAGCCTCTTTGTTTCCTCTACTGTGTTTTCCCTAATGTTCTTTTGTTGAGGATCCTGTGGGAAGGATGCTGCATTTGAAACAGGATTCAGATAGCCCTGGGTCCCGTTGCCAGGTAGGATCTCAAGGCACATCATCCACCAGGAACCTTCTACCTCAATGCTTGTATGATTTTCATGTAATTACTTAGGATCCCTAAGCTCCGCCTAGTTCTGGACTGGAGCTCTGTGTGGGCCCTTGGACAGGCACTAAGTTAAGAGACAAAAGAAGGCTAGACGTGGAAGCTCATGTCTGTAATCTCAGCGCTTGGGAGGCCAAGCTGGGAGGACCACTGAGTCCAGAAGTTCAAGATTAGCCTGGGCAACATACTGAGACCCCATCTTTACTAAAAAGCCAAAAGGAAGAGACAAAGGAAATGAGAATGTTAATAAGTCCTGTTTCGTATTTTACTTGTTACTCTTACAAAAATAAAATCATTCTATATCCCTTTCCTTGGATAGTTAAGCTGGTTTTGTTTTATTATCCTCTGGTGCCCCTGGTAGTTGAAACAATCATCACACTTGGTGGTGGTTTAAAACAACACAAATTTATTACCTTAGTTCTGAAAGTCAGAAGTCCAAAATGAGTCTCCCCAAGTTAAAATCAAGGTGCTAACGACCATGTCATTTCTTGTAGCTGCCCTAGGGGAGAGTTTGTTTTCTTGCATTTTCTGGTTCCTAGAGGTTGCCGTGGCTTCTGGCCCTTCCCTCCATGTTCAAAGCCAGCAGTGGCTGGTCTAGTCACTCTCAGATTGCGTCATCGTGGCCTTGTCTTCTGCTTTCCTCCTAATGACCCTGTGATGACATTAGTCCCACTCAGACAGTCCGGAATAATCTCCCCATCTCAGGATCCTTGGGAGGCCCATTATTCTGCCACCCATACACAGTGCCTTTTCTTATTTATTTATTTATTTATTTGTTTATTTTTATTAAATGATAGCTGTATACATTAATGCAAACATGGGGTACAGTGTAGCATTTTCATATACAATTTGAAATATTTTCATCAAACTGGTTAACATAGACTTTGTGTCATTTACTTAGTTATTGTGTTAAAACATTTATACTCTATTTCTAGAAAAGTTCACTTGTACCCTTGTTAGACAGACCATATAAGTGATCTTTCCAGTCACCCTCCCACCACCTATCAGCCCTGCTCCCCTCCCCTCCCCATATTCTTGGGCTAGAATTAGGTTATAGCTTTCATTTGAGAGCTATAAATTAGTTTCATTATAGGACTGTGTACATTGGATACTTTTTCTTCCATTCTTATGATACTTTGCTAAGAAGAACATTTTCCAGCCTTTTCAAAGGTTATGAGCTTTAGTATTTTTACCTTAGTAGAAGAGAAAATGAATGCCCAAGAGTTTAAGAGCTTTGGGTTCATGCCAGATTCAGCTCTTCTCATGGCCCAACCTGCGTTGCATGCCGTCCCAGGAGTTATGTTATTGAAAATGAAATTGAATTTTTAATAATGTCACGCACTACAAAGGAGCACAAATATTTTAATGCCTAAAACTCCTTCAGAATATATTGCATTCTGAAAAAAGCAAAGGATACCATGATCAATTTTTAAAATTGCTTCTGAAATTTTATATTTTTGCCTGGTTAATGATTCTACAGGAAGAAACTGTGATCTGAGGGCTTGTGGTTTTTATGGTGCACACTTAATGTCAGTCCTGTGAGTAACAGAGGCCTCCGCTGACCTTTTCTGTGCATTGCCTAAGAACTTAATGAATTGAAATAGAAATTAATTTCTCTCAGCTCTGATGTCAATTAACTGGCGTAGTTATATATTCAGTCAAGATTACATATTTTCATTTGTTGTTCTTTAATTAAAGTCACTGTGGCAAAGGTTGAAGTTTTAATTAACGTGGGGACATTATCTTATTAAGTTTAATTTAAACATAATATAAGAATGTTTTCTTCTCTAAATTAGTTTTCATTAAAGAATACCCCAGAAGGAATCTTCAGTTTCATTTTAAAGCCTAAGTTTAACCTTATGTACTTTGGTTTTGCTCCTGGTCTCTTATTTAGTCTTTATAAGAGAAGCACCATCAGTTTACCCAAAAGAAAGAGGACATCCTCGCACCGTGGAGAGTTTTAAAAGATTATAGGAAAAGAGGACAGCATTTTACTGATTAAAAAGTGATAACAAAGGAGATTAAAAACGAAGTTTAATTATCCTCTGGGCAGGAAAAGGACGGCCCATTCGGTTTTGCCTAAGAAAAGGTGCAGTGTTTCTGAGTTTCAGAAAATAAACGTTCATTTGAGCCGCCCTTTCTGTAACATATTCTGGAACATAAGAGTTTCTTATCCATTTCTCATCTTTCTCCTGACGTTAGTAGGAGCCGCCTGCCTCTGCCCTCCGTCTCTGTGGGGCCTGCTATGCTTACGCACACCCCTGGGGTGGGGACCCTCCTGCAGTGGTGGGAGTTGTTGGGATGTGTGTTGGCCTGCCGGTCGGCTGCTGGTTGTGCCCGTGACTATTTGGGGACTTGCCTATTCCTCATCTGAGAGACAAGACAGTGCTCTATACAGATTCCACTGACACAGAGTTGACTTAGGAGGTGGAGCATCTCATGACTACATCTGGAGGTGATAGATCCCCGTGAGATTGATGTGATCCTCCTATAATTTGTCCAGATGACCTCGACATTAGTGCAGAATTACCCTCCTGCCTCCTCAGTGCCGTACAAGCAGCGCACAAATATGGCAGCCGGAGATATGCTCAGTGTCAGCGTAAGCACCTTAGCCATCTGCTCGCATGCGTGCTGGGGAAATGGGATGCTTTTGGACATCACTGATCCACATACCAGGGATTATAGAAGGGACCGAGGCTTTAGGACTCTGAACAGGGGATGTGGAGCCTGCACAGGAGTTTGTCAGAGAGATGCTGGTAGAGGAACCAGGAACATATCATGAGAGCAGGGAAGAACAGGCTTGGCAGGTGGATGCTGTTAGCATCACCTTACGACGCCCACACGTCACATGGAATTGGTGGGTGGACACTGTCAGCATCACCTTGCAACACCCGGACATCACGTGGGCTTGGCGGGTAGACTAAGTCAGTGTCGCCTTACAACACCCAGATGTAGCCTGGACTTGATGGTGGAAGCAGTCATTGTTGACATACGACATGCAGACATCATGTGGACTTAGCAGGTGGGCACAGTCAACAAACATCACCTTACAACGTGCAGACGTCATGTGGGCTTGGCAGGTGGACCTACCATCCCCCTACAATGCACAGCACAGCGGACGTGAAAGGGTTGAGCCCTAGAGTTAGACTTCGATTCAGTTCTTGGTTCTACAACTTCAGGAGGGTTACTTTATCCTCAGTGCCTTTGTATTAAGCAAGGCAAGCACACCTGTGTCCTTGGACTGTGTAGGCAAGCTGTGAGGTGTCTGACATCTGATAGCCGCCCAGAATGGGAAGATGCTTGATGGCATCATTGTCATTATTGGAGGTGGCAGTAGTACTAATAGTAAGGTGAAGAGTGAAAAAGGTTCATTGGCTTAACCACTGAGGAAGTTGGTCTGACTGCTCAGTGCTGGGAGGGATCCAGCCAGGAAGCGTCATGCCTGGGCGTGAGACTTCTCAGCATTGGCACCACTGGTAGCCACCTGTGCTGTGGGGCCACCCCTCCACTGCAGCGTGCTGAGCAGTATCCCTGGGCCCTACACCCAGATGCCAGGAGGGCTCCCCAGGCTGTGATGCCTGCGTTTCTCCAGACATCGCCTGTCAGATCTCCCAGTTGAGAACCACTGGCCTAAGCCGTCAGCAGTGGCAAAGAAGGGACCTTATGTCATTTTTCTGGTTAGATTTCTAATCTTAATTTAAGCAATTTTTTGAATAGGGTAGTTACTCTCCCATGGAATAAAATGTAGAAGAACAGGAGGATGTTTAGTGAACACTGGTCCTCCTCTGCTTGCCTGATGTCACTCAGGAGTAGCTGATGACACCAGGCTCTGGTGAGTTCTTGTCTGGAAAAAAAAAGAGGGAGAGAGAATAAAAATGGAGACTCCATAAAATCTTCACTGTGAATGGAGGAGGAAGACAGGAGTGGGCTGCAGAGCTGGGAAGGGCAAGTTCAGAAAAAATAGGTGAGGATGCAAACCAGATATCCTTTAGAAGTTAAAGGATTGCCTCAAGTGAGAGAGAGCAAGACGGCTGATAATCAAGTCGTCAGAGCGGGGAGTGACATGGTTGGACCTAGCCCCATGCATGATACTAAATAATCATGAGAATGAAGTTTCACAGATGGTGAAATGGTAAGGAAAGTTCTTGGATAACTGTGAGGTATGGAGAGAGTGGGTGCCCTGCTGATGGGCATGGCACCGTGGCCAGGAGGGGCAAACCAGGAGATGGTTGTCCTCTGTAGAGGAGGGGACACTGCTGCCCTGCACTGCCCTGGCTGCCTCCTCACCTGGGGCTTGTGAGCCTGAGCAGCTTCTGGTCTGGGGAAGGAGCAGGTTCTCTCTAACGAGCCAAATGATGGGAATTTTTTTGCCCTGGAGTTCTGGGAGTCTAGGATGCAGTGGGAGGACTGGCCTAAATAGGAGAAGCCATGGAGTCCCAGAGAAAAGGCAGAGCAGGAAGAGCTGCATGACAGGGGAAGACAGGAGGTAGGGCGCTCACGACTCAAGAGTGACCTGTCGGAATCAGATGGCCTCAAAGTTCCAGACTGCCATAGTGACAGAGACTTCAGGAGGGTCACTGCCCCGACTTAGCTCAGTAGTGAGGCCTGATAGTGCCCGCAGTTGGCCTGGCTTGGGCCAGGAGCCTGGGGACCTGACCAGGACCATAGTGAGCCTCCTGAGGCTGAACTTTGCTTCTGAAGGCACAGTCTGTTCAGAGAGACTTTGGTCCAGCCTCTGGTTTCGCTGCTGCTTCTGATACAATTGTTGAAAGATAGTCTTTCACGAGACTCTCCACTTTTCTTTTTTAAACTCGAATTTTATATTCTCTTAATTAAAGCATCCAAACACTTACTGAAACGTGGAAAATTTAATCAGTTTAATAAATAGTGACATTTCACGATGTGACCAGCTTTTTAATTTATTCTTTACTGGGAAATTTATGTGGGAATAATATATACAAATGACTTCGCTTATGATGTGAAGGACATTGAGAATCTGGCTCCTGCTTTTAGTGTTTTGGGGCAAAAGAGATTGAGAAAGTTTCCTAAATTATTTTTTTTATTTAGAAATAAAAAAATGAAAGAACGGTTTAAGCCACTTATCCACATGATCAAGAGAATTATGTTACTTGTCTCAGTTCTGTCATTTAAACTAGCAAGCACATGTCAGGTTCTCTGCAAATGTTTATTCAATAACTTAAAATGTCTACCCTGGAAAACATACACACTATGTTGCCATTGTGTTCTGGTACTGAGATAAGCTGGGATTGAATCGAAGTGCTAGAGACAAAATAGTAGGCTTCTTACATTGGAGGAATTTGAATAGGAGGGACCACTGCATTCTATCTGCTGTGCACACTTCTTATGTCTGTCTTTGCTTTCAGGGGGTTTGAAGTGTCCTGTCTGCAGCTTTGTATATGGCACCAAATGGGAGTTCAACAGGCACTTGAAGAACAAACATGGCTTGAAGGTGGTGGAAATTGACGGAGACCCCAAGTGGGAGGTAACTTTTAAAGTGTGATATTGATCTTGACATTTCTAAAGACTTGTGACAAACAGATCAGCCTTAAGCACTGGGCACAGACAGCCATTCTCAGAACATTGGGGTTTTTGGTTGGGAACCTTCTGAAACCTTTTCAATTAAGTCTCCTGTCCAAGGGGTATAACTGGCTGAGATCTGGACTGGGCGTGTGAATTCTTATTCTGGGTTGAGTTCAGACTCTCCCGTGTGAAGGTTTATATTGATCTCGTTGACATTTTTGCTTCTGTTGTTTACAAATCCAGAGTTTCAGATGTCGTATCTGAAAAAATGGAAGTCAAGAAGTAGATTGCCACCCTTACCAAGGGAGTCGGGAGGGCTCCTTGTCTTGGTTCAAGGCCCCACTCTCCCTCAGTGGAAGACTTACGCTCCCACATGCCTTCCTTGTGTTTTCCCTGAAGAGTTGCAACTAGTCACCTGGATGAAAAGACATCTGTAGTGTGAGACCCAGGAGCTATTTCATTTTCAAATATGGTGTCACTCCCATGGACTAGTCGACTGAGGCGGGTTTCTCAGACTCAGCACGAGTGACATTTGGGTCTGGATGACTCTGTTGTGCAGCGCTGTCTGTCTTGTGCTTTCTAGGACGCCTACCTGCATTTCTGGCCTCTTCATTAGTTATCAGTAGCAGCATCTCCTCTCACCCACCCCAACCCCAACCCCAACCCCAACTAAAAATGGCTCCAAAAATCGCCAATGTTCAGAGTTCCCTGGGGTCAAAATCCACCCATTTGATGCAAGGATTTTTCAAAATGTCCAGTGGTTAAGAGTAAAAGCTTTTAAACAGAATCCACACACATGAAAAAAATTAATAGATTACTATGATGTGTGGATTATTCCAGACAGCAAAGGCTGGGTTTGGTAGGAGTAAATATATTAATACAGTCTATCATAATAATAGAGCTAGAGGGACAATGAAGGGATCATTGTCATAGATGCAGAAAGATGTTAGACAAAACTCAGTATTCACTAACACAGACTTTGTTGGCTACATTCCCTAAGATGAAAAAAGGATACACGCGAGTCGGCAAACACTAGCATTTTTCTGTGCTGGGAAGCACCATAGGGTTTCCACTAAAGTCTGAAGCAAGACAGGGATGCTCTGTAGCTCTGCTGTGCTTTGGCATTGTGCTGGGTGCATCTGCCAGTGTGCTCAGACAGGGCAAAGCAAACACAGACACACAACAGGAAGGGAAGAAATAAAAGCGTCTCTAATTGCATACGATGGGGTTATAGTTTGGAGAAGTCTAAAAGAATAAATGAAAAACTAATGTCAACAATAGACAGCAGATTAAAAGGTTAGCATACATCAACAGCATACATTCACACACACACACACACACACACACCACACACACACACACACACGAGGGGTGTCCAGAAGCTATCCACCCATTGTTAATACTGTTTTTCATATTACATGACTGGATACTTTCTTTACAGCCCATGCGTGTGTATGTGTGCGTGTGTATGTGCATGTATAACAAAAACCCTATTATAGGAAATAAAACCCAGCTAAATCAAGGTATTAACAAAAAAATACCCCAAATGTAAATGCAGAAACCTACAAAACACTCCTGAAAGAGACATAAATTTAAACATATATAGAAATACTTAATGACATAAAAATGTTAATACTCTTGAAGGTCATTTATATGATAATTTGTCAACACAATATCACAATAAAAATACCATTAGATTTTTTTCTGGAGCTAGTCAAGTTGATTTATAAAGTTCATTTATGAATAGCTAGGAAAAGCTTGGGAAAAACAACGTTGTTGAGGAGAATTCTACCAGATGTTACAACATGTATTGAAACCTTCCTAACTAAGAATGGTGTTTTTTGTGTATGAACAGATGGTCTCATGATGCAGAGTAGAAAGAACAGACCCAGTGATAGAAGGAAATGTATTACCTGATAAACATGGTGTCTCAAGTTGGTAGGACGACGATGGACCTTTTAATAAGTCATATGGAATAACTAAATAGCATATGGGAAAAGATGAAATCGGATCTATTTTTTACAACTTATGTAAGGCACATTTCAAAAGGATCAGATTTAAATATAAAAACAAATGTTTTACAGGTTCTAGAAGAAATTCATTTAGGGCTCGGCGCCTGTGGCTCAAGTGGCTAGAGCGCCAGCCACGTACACCTAAGGTGGCGGGTTCGAATCCCCAGCCCAGGCGCACCAAACAACAATGACGGCTGCAACCAAAAAAAAAACGGCCAGGCGTTGTGGCGGGCACCTGTAGTCCCAGCTACTTGGGAGGCTGAGGCAGGAGACTCGCTTGAGCCCAGGAGTTGGAGGTTGCTGTGAGCGTGATGCCATGGCACTCTACCCAGGCGGACGGCTTGAGGCCCCGTCTAAAAAAAAAAAAAAAAAAGAAATTCATTTAGACACTGAGAGCATAGAGAACTTTCTTATAATTCAAAATCTGTATTCAATAAGGGAAAAGATTAAAAAACATTGACTACATGAAGAAAATTTTCAAGTCTTATGGAAAAGAACTTATAAATATTAAGTAAAAATATAAAAGACAAAACTAATTTTTGTCATATCACAGAAAAGGAATTAAGATTTTAATTCTAGAGAAGACCTATAAAAATAGTGAAGAGGATGATTAGCAATCCAGTAGAAAAATAGGCAAGAGATTAGAAAGGTTTAAAGAAAAAGAAATGTAAATAAACTAGGATATCTCTGTACATAATCAGTCTCACACATCATAAAAGAAATGTTAATTAAAACTAGGCTGAGATAGAATTTCTCACACATTAGCATTGACAGGAATCTAACAGTTTGATATCATTTCTGCTGGAGAGGCAGTGGGGAATTCTGTTCTCCTACATTGCTGAGGGAAATGTAAAATGGTCCATTCCTACCAAGGGAAAACAGTATGTATCAAACTTACATACGCACGTCTTTATTAACTAAACAAGCTCACATTAGGGAACAATCTCAAAGTTAGACTGGATAAAATGAGAAAAGGTCTTTGCACAAGGCTATTTGTTGCAAGGGTCCATAGGAAGTCTCTGTTGTATCATCTTTGTGACTCCTCTTGATGATAGTATGTGGCTGGAAGCAACCTAGTGTCCGTCAGGAAGAGGTTGGATGAATGCCTTACATACAGCTCTGCAGGCAGTCCCTGGGTTGCAAACAAGATAGGTTCTGTAGGTTTGTTCTTAAGCTGAGTTCGTATGTAAATTGGAACACATATATTTACCTCTTACTTGTAATAGCCCCCATTTGTAAGTGCAACTCATAACATTAGTCAGGTGTTTATAACTTGACTTGAGGACTTCCTGGAATAGTCTCCATTTTTAAGTGTGAGCTGTAGGTTAATCAGATGTTTATAACTTGGGGACTGTATGGACAGAACCAAGCATCTGTGGAAGGGAAGAAAGGACATGCCTGTGTCTTCCTCCTGGTCTCCAGGGTGTACTATTAAGTAAAAAAAGTGGGGTAAAGAACAATGTGTACATGTGTAGTGTTTATGTTTTTAGAAAAAGTTGAAGAATAAATAAAAAACTTAGAAAAAGCATACATGGTAAATGAATCTAACTGTGTCACAGATGAATGACATAGTCGCACTGAAGGGGATGGGGAAAGAAGGAGCTGAATTTGGTAACTTTGGAAGACAGTTGACTGATGCTCTAAGGCTAAGGAGAAAAGAACTACAGGCAAGTGTGATCTGGTTAGGAAGTGTGTTTCTCATGGCCGTGTGGGGTAGTAATTCTGAAGCCACTTCCTATGTGCATTATGATTGAACAAATAAGGAAATACATTATAGGTAACAGGAGCCGGGCTTCTCATTGTTTGAGAAGGAAGTTACAAATATACGTAGGGCACAGCTGCACAAGCCCTATAACTAAGAATCAGAGGAATTATTATCACTATAAACGCACTTAAAAAAGAAAAAAACTCCTATGCCATCGATGATTAGCATACACATGTGAATTTCCTAGCTTTCTGTGTAGAGAGGGCTGGAAATGGTGACACCTAGCAGCAGGAAGCACACACAGTACCCACAACCTGGTTTCTAATAAACCTCTCTAAGAAAAGGAACCAGGGTCCCTTGAAAAAGTGGTTGGTTTCAAGGATGAGGAAGACCATACACAAGAGAGATCTCGGAACATCTTGTGGTGCTAGAAAGTAATGACATGGTCAGTCAGTCAGTAAAATAATTGACTAATTAGGGGTACACATGTCAAAAGAGCAGAGGAGACAGGCCAGAAGAACTCCCAGTGAGCAACGCTGGAGGATTTGAGGATCAAAATAAATGATAATATTGGATTATAACTCAGAATATAAAATAAATTCCAGCGGGTTCATGCTGATATAAGTAAATCAGTGAATGGATGAATAAGAAGGAACTACTCATCTCCACAAACAAATTCTGATTAATAACTATAGGAGGAATGAGAGAAATAGTAACTCACCACAGAACAACACAGGGACAGTTACAGCAGGCGAGGGCCACTGAGGGACGCTAACATTAGTGAGCAAAAGTTTAAGGAGCAAGGATATTTGCATAAATTAAAAATATCACCCTCCAAGTATTTTTTAATTACAAAGGGAAAAGTAGGAACTCCATGGTGGAGGCATCACCTTCACCAAGTGATCCAGGCGGGCATCATCAGTGGTGAAACATTCTGACATTGTGTGCCACCTGGTATGATGTGACGAGAAGGGCACTCACCTGGAGATACTCCTCACAAAAGTTGTCAACCCCGTCTGGTTATGGGAAACCACCAGACAGACCCAAATGATGTGTGTGGTCAGATTCCTGAGCCGTACTCAGATGCGTCCAGGTCATGAATGACAAGGAGAGAGTGAGGAGCTGTCAGCGGCGGGAGGAGGTTGTGGACACACGAGGACTGAATGCTCTGTGGGATGGAGGATCGAGTCCTGGAACCGAAAAGGACATGACGGAAAAGCTGGAGGAATCTGGATAACCCCTGTAGTTTAGCTAATAGTGTGTGCCAATGCTGAATTTCTTGGTTCTGATGATTTTGCCATGATGACATAAGATGTCACCAGTAGGGGAGGCTAGGTGAAGGGTCTGTAGGATGTCTCTGTGGTATCATCTCTGTGACTCCTGCGTAAGGTACAAAAAGTAAAAAATGTGAACCTTGAATGCAAGGAAGAGAGGCTGAGGACAAGGGTGGGGCAGGTTAAACTTAACAAGCCCCGTCGTGCAGTTTTGACTCTGATGTCATCAAAATGTTCATAGAACAGTAACAACAGAATTGAATTTTTAAAAAAGTAAGTCTTAACCATTTAGAATAAAATGAAATAAATGAACCTAACTGTACATTAAATAACTCCACAGAGAAACTATTTCAAGAGTTTAAATAGTAATTTGGTCACACCTCCCTAATGGAGCATAATGTAAAGGGAAACAGAACTGAAAAGGCTGCAGTTTCGGTTATTCTGTTGGTGTCAGTGCACTTCTGGGGCTGCTGTTAGTGTTTATTAACTACAGTAAAACACATAAACTATGTTTAATTCCATGAGCATAGAATGATTTTTGGGAAAAAAAAAAAAAACTCCATCACCTTCGTCGATGCTTGGGAATCAACTCTATTTTGAAAACTGGTGCATTACAGCCAAGAATCAAGCAATTATTCTACCTTTAAAACAAGAAAAAGAAAACTAAATGTGACTAAATGTGATGAGGGGAAGTTTTTGCTTTGCCAGTATTTCAGCTAACACATGAAAAATTAGAATATTATTATTTTTCAGTCTTCTAATGATGTTGAGGATCTAGCAGTGATCATCATTATCAATAACATTACAAAAAGAGAGACAAGCATGCGATATGTCTTCTGAAGGGCTTACACAGTGTCATCTGTGAAGCATCCTTGTGAAAAAGGGACCTGATTAAGCCTTTATATTTAGGTCTGACGACTAACTACAGAAAATACCATGGACAGAGGACCATGGTAATTGATTTCACGGTGATGGGATCAGCAAAATTTAGACTGTTGAAAACTCTGCAAGGCAAACAGCCGGCTTTATGCAGCAGTTAACTACAGGGAGGGGGGATGCCGGAAACGGTGGAGAGCATAGAGATATTAAGCCTTAGAAGACACATCAGTTCTGATGGGTGAACCTCATTTAGATTTGATTTGAATTAACTTAAAAATTAGATAATTGTTTATATATTAATTTCATATTAGTTGGATATTCCATGGTATACATATACCACAGTTTGTTGATCCATTCATGGGTTGACGGGCACTTAGGTTGCTTCCACAACTTGGTAATTGTGAATTGAGCCACAGTAAACATTCTAGTGCAAATGTCTTTGTGGTAAAATGATTTTTGTTCTTCCAGGTAGATCCTAGTAACGGGGTTGCAGGGTCAAATGGAAGGTCTGCTTTTGGATCTTTGAGGCTTCTCCATACTTCTCTCTCTAAAGCAGTGGTTCCTGAGCTTCCTAATGCCATGGCCCTTTAATACAGTTCCTGTGGGTGGCGACCCACAGACTGAGAACCACTGCTCTAAAGGCTGTATTAGTTTGCAATCCCATCAGCTGTGTAGAAGTGTTCCCTTCTCTCCACAGCCATGCTCATAAGAACAATAAAACACTAATATAGTCCAGTTGGTGGAGAGGACATTTGGCAGAAGGAGGGAGGGCGTGAGGCAGATGTCTCCTCATGTACACATTGTGCGGGTATTTAACACGTCCCCCTGGGTGAGGGGCTCTTCTACAAGTGCCACTTTACACTGGAAGTGAGAACAATGTAACCTAAAAATTGTATACCCTCATATTAATTTGAAAAACTAAAAAAATACTCAAAAAGAAAAGAAAATTAGATAATTGGAAAAATTTGAACATTGCCTAGATACTTGACAGTGTTGAGGACTTGTTAAGTTTCTGAGTATGACAGTGCTACTGTAGTTATATTTTGGAAGAGTTTGTTTTTTAGAGATTCTGAAATATTTATAGAGGAAATGGTGATTTCTGGATTTGCTTCAAAATGATCCAAGAGCAGGGCGTGAAGTGTATGGGTGCCCAGGCAAAGAAAGACTGGCCAGTAGTTGGTAATTGTTGGAATTGGGTGACAGGAACATGGGGGGTTATTATACTTACCTTGCTGCTTTTTCATGTATTTGAATTTTTAGTAACTTTTTTCTTTTTTAATATTAGGAACTTTAGAATCTGCCAGATTTCACTTTGCATTCTATCTCTGTCACCTACCAACTGGTGGATGTCAGCCATGGTTTAACCTCCGCAGCCTTGGTGTTCTTACCTGTACAGGAGGCTACTGGTACTTGAGAGGTTGAAAGGACTGAGAGAAGCCCCTGAGATGCTCAGGTCTCTGTCTAGCCCCAGGAAGTCCTGAGGAAATGGCAGCTGCTGTGACTGTGGGCGACAATGATGGCATAGTCCACTCCACAGTCTTCATTTACGCTGAAACGACAAACTGGTGTTCCAAATTCAGACTGCGAGAATTAATCTTTATTAACAAAAGTAGATGTCAGAATGTCCATTCCTTCTCTAAAACCCTGTCCATTGTGGTCAGCTAGTGCTTTTATAAAGTGCCTCTTTATAAACAGAGGGATGTAGTAACATCCCCCTCCCTGAAGGCTTCACTTCCAGCAGATTCCAGAAGGGAAAGTTAAGCAGAGCTGTGAACTCAACAAAAATAGTTGACACAAGGCCACATACTCAACACCACAGTGAGATAACAGAGCAGGCAGGGAGCTGGGCAGTAACAAGCTGCCTGTTCCAAGAGTGTGTGCTGGCACCTGCCTCGCAGGAACACCTTAGACAGAGCACTGCCTTCTCTGAAAGTGGGTATTAGGCAGAGTCATCGCAGAAGGGGAGAAACCACTCGGGTGCACCCGGCCCTTTCACAGGCTTCCGCACTGCTTGGATCCCATGTTGGCTAGTATGTCTCCCAGCAGCACTTAAAACAAAATGTTCTTCTTTTTGTTCGTTTATGCATTCATCAAATATTTATTGGGTACTTACTATATGTCAGGCTGGAAACATGTAAATGAACTTGGCCAGTTGGGTGTGGGAGAATAATTTTACACCATTCTGAACCTCTGTGTCATACTGATAAGTGCTCCCAGAGCATAAATTGGCTTCTATAACTTTTGCCTCAAGTCTTTTCTGTTCTTCTTGTGACATTTGTGTGTCCTGCCTGATGGCTCTGATTGTACTACCCTTCCCTTCCAGAAAGAGAATGTTATTAATAACTAGTCTGTGACAATTCTGTTGTTCTTCTTCTCTCTGTGAGGTACGAGGTACCTCTGAATGTCATTCCTCCTACTCTCTCAAATCCTGATTTTGCACAAATATATTTCTTACAGTTTTGTTTCTTGTACCTTCGTATAAAAGTAAGAATGGCATGAATAGCTAAGACTTACTGAATCCTCACTGTGTACCAGGACCTGTGCTTTCCATGCGGGATGGGTCTCCCTTCCTCTCCTTCCCCCCACCAGCTGCCCAGGTGCTGCCCCTCCCTCTGCTGGCCATGTGGCCCCCACGGAAGGGGCAGAGTAGAGGCAGCACTGGAAGCTGAGCTCTTTAGACCTCTGGTTACGAACAGCGTGTTCTGTTCCCACCAAGAAGCTTTCCACCAAAGCTAGTTTTAAAAAGTCTTGGGACTAGCAAGTTTTTTCTTTGGGAAACATATTTACTGGAGCAACTGGTTTCTCAGGGATGTAGGTAAACACATTGCTGTAAAGTACTGCTTTTGTGTACATCTCTTTTGTCCTAATACATTATCTTGCAGGTTCTGGGCAACAGCTGATCTTTTAGAAGGTAACTTCAGTGTTATGTTTCCATTTAGACAGCAGTGGAAGCTCCAGAGGAGCCCTCTACCCAGTATCTCCACATCGCAGAGGCAGAAGACGTTCAGGGGACACAGGCAGCGGTGGCCGCACTCCAGGACCTGAGATACACCTCTGAAAGTGGTGAGGGCCACGCTGGCTTCCTTAGACACCTCAGAATGAGTCTTCACTGGGTGTGCTGAGTGGATACCTTTGCAAAGGGATCACATCTGTCAGTGGACCTACTACAGACCCCTGATCCAGCATGCAGACTGGGCAGCGGTCCCACTGGCAGGCACCAGAGATCGCAGTCTCTAGAAATGTTCTGGAATTAGAGCAGAAGTGGGGCTTTCTAACACGGTGTTAAGAGTTCCCTAAATCTGAACACGTGTAATCCTCAGAACAACCTTGTGAGAAGCAGGTCTTATGCAAGGTCAGGCTGCCTTTCACTGTGACGAGTGGCAGGGAGTCACCCACTTTGGGATGTTGGTGGAGGCAGTGCTGGGATCTGGGTCTCTTGATATCTTGCCGGAGCACTGAGTTTCCCTTCTCTGATTTCTTATTGATTCCTCATGGTCAACTACTCTATGGGAGTTACTCCAGGGTCCACAGGGGCCAGGTGGGCCATGGCAGGGGCTGGCATGGGCTCAGTTGGACGTGGGGAGTGAGTGGGACTGTGGCACAGTGGGGGAGTCACTTCACAGACTCAGAGACCCAGGATCACCCACTCTCCTGGTTCTTAAAAGGCCTAGTCAGGATTTTTACACCAGATGTCGTGATTTTCAAATATTCGATCAATTTATAAAACAAAAACCAAATAAACTACTGTGCCAGCCTAGTGGCAATTGTGGCACTATGCTTAGTTTTTCTTGGTACTCTTTTTGGAACATGCACAGAACACAAGTGAATGTTACCTGCCACAGCCCTGCACGCACTGGGGGTAGAGATCAGCAGGTGGGACCAGAGGGAGCACAGGTGAAGTGAAGTGGGGCGGGAGAGGGGAGTTAGGAAAACTCCATTTTGCCTAATTCTGAACTCCCGAAATCCCAGATTGTGAGAAAACTGCACAGAAAACTCTGTGGCACACTCAGTTTGGGAAAGCTTAATCGGCTGGGCTGTGTTCCCTCCAACTCAGCAGGCAGTGCCTGCCCTTCTGGGGATTGGAGAGCTGAGGCCCAGGCTGCTAACTGTGGCCCCCAGTGCCAAGGCCCTGTCGGAACTTTGAGTTTCCTTCCTTAATGTTCAGTGACATCAGTGATTACTCAAGAAACACCTGCAAGGTGCAGCCCATCTTCCTCTACACACACATACACACATATACGCACACACACAGGAGTGCATGCACACGCACTCGCCCTGTCACTCCTTGTGAAGGCCCTTCACTGTCTCTTCTAGCTCTTAGACTATAATTCAAACCCTGCAGCTCAACAAGCTGGGCCCACCTGCTCTGGCTTCTGGCTGCCTCCCCTGCCAGTCTCTGTCTCTGGCCATCCCCCACCCCCAGGCTGTGCTGCCCTTGGTCAGACGCTACAGTTCTCAGTGAGGATGTACACTCCAGTGCTCTCTGGCATGCGGCCTGGTCTTTTGTCCTTTACACCACATGTTCTGCCCAACTCATCCTCATCTTCAGATCATATGTCACCTACGGGGAGCCCACCCAGTTCCTCCACGCAGTCCCCAATTGCCCTCCTGATGCGAGACATGCCAGGTGCTGTAGGATCTGCTCATGAGTCTGCTCGGGAGCCTGCAACCCTGGAAGGAGAAGGGGGGATGTGAGGTCCATGTCTGTATTCCGCTGAGGCAGTAAATGGTTGAGGAATTAGAGCCCCCTCAGGGAGCCGTGCAGGGAAACGTCTCAGTGCCTGGATGTCTGGCGTGTTTGGCCTCATCTTCTCCCCTGAGGGTCACTTCCTGGGAGTGATGCATTGTGAGCACACAAAGGTCATTTCTCCAGTCACATGCTGCCCCCTCTCCACATGGAGCACGTTGAGTTTCCCTTCTCTGATTTCTTATTGATTGACCTGCATTGGAACGTAGCCTACAAAAGGCCGCCCGTGAGGGTGCACATACTGGCAGAAACATCATAATGTTATGCTAGTTTAGAGACCAAGCTATAATTTTCTTCTAGCAAATTAATGATCAGGGTCAGGGTGTGTTCTAGAGGGTTACAGATGGCCAGGCAGATGGTGACAGCAGGTGGGGCATGCTAAATAGCTGCCCTGATGACATGGATTCCAGCCTTCTGAAATGATTAACATAGAGCCTTAAGCATGAAAGCTTAAATTTGGTTGGAATTCGAAAGCCCACTGGTTGGGTAAGTGAGACATCCTTAGACATTTTATGGTGTTTACTTGGCACAGTTTCACTGACCGCCTCCCATGTGCTCAAGGAAGACTGACTCTGCAGTGAACATGTCGGCTGGCACTCCTGGGGTCCTGCCTGGAAGGGCTGTGGTGTGCCCCCAGGTCAGGATTCAGAACACAGAGTGGGAAATAATGTAGTGTCATCTCCTTGCAGTGCCACTGGGGGCTTTGACATGTTCCTCTAGAAAATGCTTTGCAAGTTCTAGAGTACCCTGCTGATTATCTCTACTTGTCAAAGTGAGTGATTATGGAAGACCCAGACCTGTGTGTCCTCCAGGGAAGGGGCTGATTTGTGTTCTCTGTCCTTCAGCACCAGTGCCCTGATGCTGTCCTGTTTGTCTTTCCTTGTCAGGCGACCGGCTTGACCCCACAGCTGTGAATATCCTGCAGCAGATCATCGAGCTGGGCACCGAGACCCATGATGCCACTGCCCTTGCCTCGGTGGTGGCCATGGCTCCAGGGACGGTGACTCTGGTCAAGCAGGTGAGGCCCCTATGAGTGCCCCACAGCATGTTCCGCCCCGCCGCTGGGCACCTTTAACTCCCCTGAGGTAGATTTGGAAGGAAGTTGACCTGGTTCTCATGCACTTCTTGTTCTACCCCTGATCATTATGCGATTGTGTTTGGGGGAGAGGTATAGCTTATTTCCAAAAATTTCCGTAAACTCTTCATTGATCTCCTTTCAAAGAATCCCAGTGACAGGGAGTGTGGACCATTTAGGCTCATCCACAGTGAAAAGCAGCCTTGGTGTCCCAGGCCCCATGGGTGAGTGGACAGTGAGCCGTGTGGGAGCAGCCAGAGAAGCCAGGAGGGCTTTCTGGGGGCTCCTCCTTTAGTGGCAAATGACACCTGACCACATCAGCACAGGGATGGGGCACTGATAGGAGGGGAACGATCAGGTGGAGAATAGAGGCTTCTCTGCTTAATTAATAGTTGTACTGCTTGGCTGGTTTCCTCTTCTATCCTCAGTGGGGACTTTACCATCTGTTAAAATCCAGCATGTTTGGTAATTAGATCATTCTTTGTATCTGCTTATGCCTATCTCTGTCTGCTGTCTTTGCTTCACTTTGCAGAAGATTTAAGCTGGCTTTCACAAATACTTTAAAAAGGGAAAACCAAAACAGTACCCACATGAGAACCAGGAAAATGTATAATTTAAAATTAAAATTCAAGTTCATAAAGAAATTTCAAATAGAAACCTTAGATTTTTACACCATTGGCTGCTCTTTTCATGCAAAGCATGACATTTGGGCCCAGTAATTCTCTAGGGGAATTCTTATTGGTTCATTCAGGAAGGAATTTATTGAGTGCCTACTGTTTTCAGGCAGTGTTTAGTTGCTGGGGTTCCAGGAGAGAGGCAGTGTCTGCCATTAACTGTGGTTACTTTCTGGTGGGGAAAAGAATAGACCCTGAACAAACCAGGCCTACTGTATATCAAGCATCTCAAATGCTGGACACGTGCTTTGGGTAAAAGTAAACTAAGGAACAGGAAAGCAGGGTGAGGGGACAGGGGAGTAGTGTGGGTTGCCGGCTAATTTATACAGGTTTATTGGGGAAGAGCTCTTTGACATTTCAGGAGAGACCTGGAGGAAGTGTTGTGTTACTAGAGTCATCTCAGTTTGCCTAGAAATTTATTGCTGAATTTTATAGCAGAAAAAAAGAAGGAAGCATTGAGCAGTTAAATTAGAAAAGGGGTAGGCCTTTTTTGGCTCTAGAGACAAAGATATTTCTTAACGAGGCTGTTACATAGGGACCCATGAGTAAGCATATCCCTGTTTACCTAATGAGTCCAGAGGGCACATCCCAAGGCCATCTCCATGATTGTCCCAGAAGTGTGCCTAGTCACAATACAAAGCATGAAATATGGGCTATGTGGCTCGGCGCCTGTGGCTCAAGTGGCTAAGGCACCAGCCACATACACCTAAGGTGGCGGGTTCGAATCCAGCCTGGACCCGCCAAACAACAATAATGGCTGCAACCAAAAAATAGCTGGGTGTTGTGGTGGGCGCCTGTGGTCCCAGCTACTTGGGAGGCTGAGACAGGAGACTCACTTGAGCCCAGGAGTTGGAGGTTGCTGTGAGCAGTGAAGCCATAGCACTCTACCCAGGGGGACAGCTTGAGACTCTGTCTCAAAAAAAAAAAAAAAAAGAAATATGGGCTATGTAATTCTCTGGGAGAGTTAGTACGTTCTGGTTCAAGTTTGGATCTCTTGATCAATGGATTAGACTTAGCATGTCTAGATCAGTGTTTTTCAACCTTTTTTAGCTCATGGCACATTTGAACCTATAGTTAAACTTTCATAGCACAACTTAAATTAAGTTGATCCAAAAGAGTAAAAAAATAGTATACTTACTGTGCTTTGAACTTATTTCAAAAATAATTTAATTAATTAGCTTTAAAAATTTTTTGCAATACACCCAAGATCCTCTTATGGTGCCTCAGTGTGCCGAGGCGCACCAGCTGAAAGTCACTGGTGTAGATGAATGTTTAGATTGACTGTATGGCCTAAAATCCTCCTCCCCAGTGTGTTTCCTCTGTCTCGGACAGAGTCAGAGGGAGGCAGTCGGGTGCTTCTGTCTGTAGTGGCCTGGTGTTCTGCATTGGCTGAGAACAGGCTCATGTACTTTCAGGCTAAATACCTTTTCAGCTTTCTTTGATATTTACTAGGTTGCAATCTAGGCTGTCTTATAAATCTCTTCTGGACCTCCTCACTTGCCTCTTGGCATAGGGAGTCCTGAGCTGGACCTGAGACCTAAGGAAGGGTCTAATCAGGATGGTATCAAGAAGACTTGAGATGTTTTAAACAGCTAAATCCTTCGGCGAATGCAGGAGGGTGCCACGGATTGTGATTTACATCTTCTTTGTAAGAACCAGATTGATTTGCTGCTACCCAGGGACATGATTTATTGAGCATAGCAGGAAATGCAGTGATACATGAGGTCACATGTTTGAGATACAGCTTAGACATGCTTTGAGGCATTAGACTGACAGCAGGACAAAGGAAGAGGCAGATAAGCAGCCTGTACAAGCAGCGTAAACAAGTCAAATGTGTTCACAGGAGAAGAAGGCAGTGGCACCCTTTCTAGTGGGACTAGCAGTGGTACTGTTGGACACAGCTGGGAGTAACTGCATTGGAAGCGTTCCCTAAGGGAGTGTGTCCTAACCATCATCTTGTCTGCCTGGTTGCCCTGCACCTTGCTCCTGGCACCTGCTGATAAATGATGGATAGGAGAGTGGCTGGATGGACTGATGGGCAGATAGTACCCGCTCCTATAACAAAGAGCTTGCAAGGTTTCAGGTTCTCTCAAGTGAAAAAATATCCTCTATTTCTGTGCTCTTATTATTTAAGTTGAAATATAGTTGTTTTTATTTTAAAAATTGCACTTAACTTTTTTCTTTTAATTAAACTCTGGTTTAGGATTTTTCACTTGGGGAATTATATCTGGTTCATGAGTGTGCTGAAGCCACTGAAATGTGAACCCACTGCACCTGTTGGAGGCAGCGCCACTCCCCACTGTGTGGGCAGCACTTGGATGCTGGGAACTTCCTTTTGCTCCAACCAGGATATCCTGCCGAGGCGTCGTTCAGTAGATGTTTATGGAATAGAGTTGGCTCTGCCGTGGGTCTCATGTTTTGCTTCTCCAACTATGTTCTATAAATCAGCACTGGAGAGAAAAAAGGCAAGAATGCCTCATCATCAAGTGCGATCCATAGAGCAGAACCCTGTTTAGAATTACTGTTGGACAGCATATGTGAGATGTTTTTGAAGTTTCCCGCTTCATATACATCTTCCACAGGGCCAAAACCTAATTCTAGGTTGTACTTGAGAAGTTCTAGATGTTTAAAAATTTCACAATTTCTTTCCCATAAAAACAAATAGATATGTCCTTTGTTCGTAATTTTATTTTTCCTGATTTATTAATGTTAATTGAAAATAATCTTATTATCAACATTCACCCATAATAACTGGAAGTGGATTAATCCCAAATCTTTTGGGGTTTTTGGTTTCTGGGATGAAAGCAGTGGCAAGCCCGGCAGGTGGGCTGAGGTGCTGAGAGAGCAGAGATGTCGGGAAAAAACTGTTTTACTCTCTCTCTTTAAGGAGACGTGGAAAAACCTTTTCCAGTAATTTAGATCATTTGAATTCTCTGTTGAAGGCTGAAACGTGTCCCCAGTGACTCCTCGTCACTTCTCTCTTTCCTCAAGTGTCAGCATTAAAAACAGATTCATAAAGATCAAGCGTTTAAATGCTCAGAGAGAAGAATCCTTGTGTGCCCCTCTCAGCCTGGCAGGAGCACTCAGATGAGAACCTGAATGCAATTAAGTGTGTGTGTGTTAAGACCAAACCATTTTCATTAAATACATTCGTTTCCTTTTTCTTTTCTTTTTGTTAAATCTTGCTTTGTGGTTTTATGAGGAGGAAATTTATATTTGATTAATAAAACTAGCTACATAGATAGATGTAAGACCTGTTAGCACAGGATCTGATATCATGGCCATCCCTGAGTTAAAATTAGTTATTTAAAGGTAAAGAAAAAAACTTAAGAAAATAGTAACAGTGACAGTCATCACCATCAGCTCATAGCTTAAGTCACTTGTGGCTATTCCTGTGGATTAAATTTTATTTAAGAGACTAAAAGTTATACTTTATTATTTATAGCCATGCATTCAGCAAGCATTTACTAAGAAGCTACTATGTGTTCAATCCCTGAACATATTAATATTAGTTTCCTATTGCCACCATCACAAATTACCACAAACTTAGTGTCTTAAAACAGCACAAACTTACCACCTTACAATTCTGGAAGTCAGACGTCTGGAGGTTTTGAGAGAACTGCTTTCCTTCTGGGAAGGATTCCTTTCTGGCCAGTTCCAGCATCCAGAGATCACCCACATTCCTTTTTCCATGTGCCCCTTCCTCCATCTTCAGAGCCAGCAGTCACAGATCTCACACCCTGTCACTCTGAACTTGGCTCCTGACCCTCATACCTCCCTTTTATAAGTACCTTTCAGATTATATTGGACCACTTAGTAATCTCGGACTATCCACTGGGGATAATCCCCCATCTCCAGATCCTTAATGTTATCACATCTGCAAAGTCCCTTTTACTGTGTGAGGTCACACACTCACCGGCTCAGGGTTAGGGCCTGGGCCTCTTCACCAGGGGAGCATCATTTTACCCACTGGGCTGCAGGGTCGCATCAGGTCCTGCTCTCAAGAGGCAAATAGCCATGACGATGATTTATTTATTCTTTCTTTCAACAAACACTCTCTGAGCTGCCTCTGTCAGCCAAGTATTGTTGTCAGTAAACAAACTAGGTGAACGATGTGGTTACATTCTAATTGAGGGAGAAGGTAATCCAGGTACCTGTAATAAATAACTAAATGATAACAGTATGTTAGAAGTGAAAAGTGCAATAGGAAAAAGAAGCAGAGCTGGTTGGAAGGTCTGGAAGACGCAGACCTTAAACACACATTTCTAATCAAGAGTGACTAATACGTTAGGGAAGGTGGCCAGGGAGCCCGAGAACACCGGAGGGGAACCACAGAGTGGCCCAGTGTGAGCCTGGGTCTTGGATGGGGGTAAGTGCTGAGTAGGGAGAGCTCTGTGGAAACCATGATGTCTGAAGAGAGCTTTGGAGGATAGGCAGGAGCTGGGTGAGGCAGGAGCTGGTGTTAGCACCTGCTGGGTTAATAGAGGTATGGGGCAGGGCTTTGTGGAAAAGGCCCAATTAAAACAGTGACTTGCTGTGTTGTAACTGTGGGCGAGAGATTCTGAGTCCAGAAGCACCTTAGCCTGGTTTCTCACTTCAGTCTGTCCTGAGTCCAAATAGCCTGTGGCTATGTCACTTCTGGGGGCCTGAAGATGGGCTTTTTGCTGTGGGCTTCCCGACCTATAGTATACCTCTGTTGAAATCAAGTTAACAAATCACAATTTTGAGGTTCTTTCAAACAGTGAATTTACATGGAGCATTCCTGACATAGCAGAACATTTGGTACATCTCCGTGACCACCAGTGGCATTCCTGATAGCCCTTGATAGCCGGTACCAGCAGCTGCACCTGCCCCTTCTCTTCCTTAAGGTGCAACACCTCATGATGACCCAGCACCTTCCCTTTAAGAAGGTCAGGATGAATTAACAGTTTGCTTTTATGATAACAGTTTTTTAAAAACAGGTTTGCAATTTTCCTCATTGCTAAGAGTTTTACTCCTAAACAGCAGCTGGGGAAGCTGGGTGGGTGTCAGCCTCTGAGGGAGAGGGAGGGCTCTTCTGGGAGAAGATCCCTAGGCTGCAAGTAAAGTGGAGTGGATCATTTATTCATCACGTTGCTTATAAAAAAACAAAACAGCCTTTCAGGCTGTGTGCCCTGTGTGAGTTAGCCAGGACATTTACCCACGTACAAGGGCTCCCCTGATACCTTGGAGTTAATGGTGTGACTCTGGTGTGAAGGCCGACGGGCTACAGAGCCTGGAAGACTCAGTGTTTTAGCTTGAGATCAAAGACAGGAAAAAATCTATGTCCTCGCTCCAAGGCCAGTAGGGAGGGGGAATTTTATTTTTAGGGGTGGGTCAGCTCTTTTGTTCTATCCAGGCCTTCACCTGATTGGATGGGGCCCGCCCACCCCAGGGGGCACAATCTGCTTTACCAGATTTGCTAATTTAGATGTTAATCTCACCCTAAAACACTCTTCACAACTGTATCTAGAATAGGCTGTGACCAGGTATCTGGGCACCCCATGGCCTACATACAAAGTTGAAGTTCAAAGTTAACCTTTCACAAGTAGGAGTGCATTTTAGAGCATGAGGGTCTCTGTCAGTGGAGGGTTATTATTTTATTTACACTAGGGATAAAATTCTTAGTTGTCACAAAGAGAATTTTGATTTACAGAGTTCATGGTGATTCAGCAGCTTCCACAAACCAGACATACGTTAGTAGATCCATATTTCTATCAAAATTGATATTTTGGTTCAAGGGTCTGGAATCAGCTCTGTCCTGCTGATTGCTTGAGAGAGTCACAGCTGGGGAGATGTTGGCACAGCCTGTCCACCCCCAGGGTTCCTCCACTATCCCTCCATGATAGCAGTCACTGCTGTCTCTGCCTCCCTCGGGAGGAACGGTGTCAGCAGCAGCTCTGAGTGGTACTCTGCATTGGCAGGTCCGTGTCTCTGCCCACGTGGGGCCTCTCGCCTGCAGCCCCGCCTTTGGCTACCCCTGGCTCATGTGCCCGGAGTGGGGTGGGGATAGTGGTGGTGTCACTCCTACTACCCTTTCTGGTTCTCACCTGTCTCCCTGAGGTTGCCACTACTTGTTGTTACTTTTTTCTTTTTTCTTTCTTTTTTTTTTTTTGTGGTCTTTGGCCGGGGCTGGGTTTGAACTCGCCACCTCTGGCATATGGGGCCAGTGCCTTACTCCTTTGAGCCACAGGCGCTGCCCTGTTGTTCCTCTTGATGTGCTAGATGCTTCACCAGCTATCTGCTGGTGCCTTTGTGGCAAGGAACACCAGGAAGGAGCAACTGTGACTGCCTCAGACCTGCAGGCAGCAGCCCACCTCCACCAGGCAGACCCTCAGCCTGCTGCAGAATTATGCTGACATAATCCCATTCAATAGCCCACTTGTTCCTCTCACGGACTTTAACTGACGATTACGAAAAAATAGAATAAGGCATGAATCAAAGCTTTGCTCTAATCAGCCCACCTTCTCCTACTGCTTCCACATGGCTTTTGTCATTTTCCCGTGGTCTCTGTACTGGCTGGCAGTGGAGGCTGAGGAAATGTTTGTTCGGAGGGGAAGCCAGGCAGAGCCCTTCGCCGGGCAGCATGTGCTCCGAGAGGCAGTTTCACTAACAGTTCTCTCTCGGAGACACCTGTAGGTTGTGAGCCAGCCCTGGAATTGCTGTTTGTTTATTTTCAGTTCATTATTTTTGCAAGGAAATGTCATTTACTTTTCTATAGAGACCACATATACCACTTGCCTCTTGGTAAGTAAGTGCCTGTCTAGTGTGTCCTGTTTTAATTTAAGGCCCTGAGTAATAAGGTCCCTGGCCCCTTCCTCACTGTCCACCTGTACAAAGCGTCTGGTGGGAGAAGCCTGCTGCCCCATGGGCCACCTGAAAGGGGGGAGCCCAGATGGCCTCCTCCCTCTGGAGACAGATGTTGCACATGTCTTAAGATCCATGGCCAAATAGTGGGAAGAAGGATCTGGAAAATGATTTATAAGGCTTCAAAATCAATTCTTTTTATTATTTTTAAAAATAACCAGTGTATTAATTTCATGGTCTCTATTAATTTGTTGGCATGACACATTTTTCTAACCATTTTCAGATCACAATATAGGAGATACTGGGCATCTGAGTTATCTCCAAAGGAGTCTGAGTTGATCTCTCTCCTCTTACTCTGTCCAGAAAAGGGAGTGACTGGAGTTCTTCCTTTTTTCTTATCCCTCTAAGCTCAAGTACCTGGTGAATTAATGGAATTTTCCTTTTCTTTTCCCACAGAGGCACTTTTTGATTTAGACTGTAAACAGAGCTCTCCCGGACTTCAGTGCCTTCCACTTAGTGCAGATAAAAGGGGAGTCACTGGCTCACTTGTCTCCCCCTTTTCTTGTCACCCCGCCTTTCCCCTTTCACCTCCTTTGACTGATGCATTGTAACGGCAGGGTTTGATTCCCTGGCACCATCAGGAAACCCTGGCATCTTCATTTGTATCATTTACTCTACTTTCCCGTTATTTATTTATTTTTTGTCATTGTTGGGATTCATCTAAGGAAAACTTCCTAGAGGATTAAGACTATATATGATTTTAAAAGAGCTGATAGTAACAGTTTCTGTCTTCCCTCATTGTGTGATGGGATGTCACGCCCGTTCCATGCTTGCTGACTCTGCTGTAATTACAGTGGTAATGGATTCAGGTGCCTATGGAAGATGCCTGCACAGGAATCACACCTGTCGTTAGGAGGCAGGCAGGTCCATTGTGCACGAGGAACCGAGAGCATCCACCATGCTTCCTAGGCCCTCAGAGCTGCAATACTGGGTTCTCAGGCACGTGGTCAGGACTCCTGACAGACACAATCCAGGGTTGACCTTCATCTTTTAATTCCCAGTCCTTTTCATCATTTTGAAATACTGAAGTCTCACTGATGACTTTCTTGGTTTCCCCCTTATCACAGCCCTTGTTCCGATAACCAGCTTTGAGCTACACATCGTGGTTGGTTGGCAAGGGCAGGCTTCTGCCTAATGAACTTTGCGGTGCAATTGATTTGATCCCAGGGCTCTGCCAACTTTAATTATATCAAGCTCCTAATTATATATACAGGTAGCCTCTCTAAGAATTTCCATGCTTCACAATCCTGATGGAACATTTATTCTGCTGTCACTGAACAGCGACCTTCAGCATGGAGCTTCAGAGCTAAGAAGTCATCCAAGACCTTGGCAATGGGTTACTCCCCCTTGTCACTCAATGCCAAGTCTTGTCCTTTGTAGGCCTGCCTTGGTTCTCCTTTAGCCATCTTTTCTTTTTCTTTGTTTAAACTTCTTCCAGAGATTCTTGTCTCTGGCCTGGCTTCGGATGGCTGATGTTCCATATCATGTCCTTTTTCCAAGTTCTTTTATTATTGTCGAGGCCTCTGATGCTATGGCAGTTACTGAAAATGCCATTTCTTTGTGAAATTTAAAAGCAAAAATAAGTTCTATGTTATATCTGTGGCTGTATGAGAAATAGTCTGAAAAAAATAGAGAATAAAGATTTTTCTCCGTTCCATTTTAGTGCCTCTTTTCTGTGTAACCCATCCTCAGCTAACCCAAGGAGAAACTTGCTTCTCTCTTTTCCTAAGTCTCCATTTTTCTACTGTTCTGCCCCAAGAAGCTGCAGCTTTGGTTAGAGCTATTTGCAGAATCCTCCTTTTAGGGATTTTCTACTGCTGAGTTAATAACTCTTTGCCTAGTGCCTGTCTCCTGACCCATGTCCTCAGCCAGGGCAGGTGGGTTTTAACCAATTCTCCCCTCTACAGCTTTTTTACCCTGGGAAGCTGTTCTTGCTGGCTGAGGTCACTCAGCCTCAGGTTTGGAGCCAATGCCAAGTCTGTAGTAGCCCTGACAGGAGGGACCAGACCTGTCACTCCATCAGGAGGATGTGGGCTTGACTTTGTCCTCAGACAGAGCTGCTTCAGCTTGCCTTTGCTTCTCATTCCCCTGGAGCGAGGGCTCTTACAGCCTGTCGGGTCCACAGGAGCCCTGTTCTCCAGAACTCACAAGTGTGATAAGCTGTCATTCCCCTGCTTTCATTGACAGATGGCACGGTTGGCCATCTATCAATGGTCACATAGATAGAAAGATTGCTCAGTTGGGCCTAAACTTATCCTATGAGCCCTGAAAGCAGAGAATTTCCCTACCTGGTGGCAGATGTCAGAGCAATTAGAAGCAGAAGGATTTGGGTGGTTTTAAGCTATTATCTTTTTGGTAATTCGTTACACAGAAAATGCGTACAGCTGCTGAGTAAACAGTCAGATGAGAAACCAAGCTCTCTTCTGCTAACAGCAGGCATGGCTGCAGCACACTGCCGTGCAGCACTCTGGTCAGAGGGAGGTCTGGGGCATCTGGACGTCCTGCTTCTCCAGGAACAGGCATTCAGGCCCCAGGAGCAGCCCTGAGTTCCTGCCCTTTCCTTCCTTCCTCCCATGCCCTCCAGTATATTTATATTAAATATAAACAGACACAAGTGGCTGCTTTGAAAAGAACCCCACCCCACCCCAGCATAGTGTGCTTCCACGTGAAAGCAAATGCTCAGAGAAGGAGCTGCTTGTGGGCCCTGTTAGGATAACTCTCTGGCCAATAGGGAGAACCTGCTAGACGTTGTAGCTTAGCTAACTTCTACTGTCACATAGTCCTTCCTACCCTGATGGGCCATCAGAAGAGAATGGTGACTGAGGGCTGCTCCAGGCAGTGATGACAGTGGTAGGTATAGGAGTGTCCTTGCCCAACCCCTGCACAGGGGTTGGTCACAAACGGTTTCGTAGTGTGCTTGTTTGCACATGTGTATCACAGATGGTATCCTAGTGTGCTTGTTCGCATACGTGGATCACAAACGGTATCGTAGTGTGCTTGTCTGCACACGTGGATCACAAACTGTATCGTAGTGTGCTTGTCTGCA
>NW_003852457.1:5964459-6087212 GCF_000181295.1 Otolemur garnettii
GTGCTTGTCTGCATACGTGGATCACAAACTGTACCGTAGTGTGCTTGTCTGCATACGTGGATCACAAACAGTATCATAGTGCACTTGTTTGCATATGTGGCTTTTCTCCCATAAAGTGGACGGTCCTTGAGAGTGGATGACAGTTTGGTCTCATCTATCTAGATCTCTAGCACTTGGCTTGAGGCTTGGCTCATTTTAAAGGCTTTGTAAGTATTCAGAACATGAATGCAAGGTCAGATGTCAGGAGGCTGAGCTGGTGGGGCTGGTGCCTTCAGTGTGACTTATGCTGGGCAGCCTTGTGACCTCCAGGCTGGCTGCAGGTTCACTGCAGGAGAACCACAGGTCTCTGAGGCAGAGACCCTGTACTGGAGGGACGGCACAAAAGCTTGTCTCCAGAGAAGCCCATTTCATGGGCACCACCTCAGCTCATATTGTAGCCAATGGAGCAGGAGACATGGGCACAGCTGGTTGTGTAGCCAGTGTGTCAAGGGCACCAGACTGCCTGGGCTGGACCCCTGGATATGTCACTTAATAGTGACTAGCTTCTCTTTAAACTTTTGTTTCCCTACCTGTAAAATGGGAGGACCACAGAACCTTTCTCAGGAGGCTATTGTGTGGATTATACTTGATTATGCAGATGAAGCAGCTGTCTCTGTGCCTGGCATGTGGCTGAGTCTTCAATAAATCTTAGCTCCCGTGATTATAGAAACAGCGTAGCTCCTAACCGCCCCCCTGCCCTCCACTGTGCATGTAGAATTCAGCCACAGCTGTTTCCAATTCTCTTTATTTCCCTTTAGCAAGCAGGTTCTTATGTGGTCACCTAGGCTCTGGGCCTGGCCTGAGGAGCCTTGGGGTGGAGGAGACACCATTTCTTTCATAGCAGAGCCTGTGGCTTGGTCCAGGGAGGTGAAGACACTGTTACATTATGCAGGCTAGCCTTACATTATGCTCAGCTTTTGACCCCTTACTACCTGTAGTCTTGAATCACCTGAGTAGTTCCCTTAGAGAAGGCCCTGGGGAGCCGTTATGGACTATGGCCCCCCAATTTATCTGTTGAAATCTGACCCCGGGGCTGAACTCTTTGGGAGGTAATTAGTTCATGTTGCAGAATCCCTTGTAAGAAGCCAGAGGGCTCCATAGCTTTCTCTCAGCAGTCTGCCATGTGAAAGAGGACTCCAGAACCCAACCGTGCTGGCACCCTGACCTCAGACTTCACCCTCCAGGACTGCAATAGAAATTTCTGTTGTTTATAAACCACCCAGTCCATGGTACTTCGTGATATAGCCCAAGCTGAGACAGAGGCTGCTTTGGAGTCCCTGATGCTGAGGGACATTGCCTGAAGTGAGAGAAGTTTGCGGGAGTGGTTCTGAGTGAGAAGGACACACAGGTTTAAGGTCAGGACAAAGAGTTAAGCAGACCTTCCTGCCTGAGGGAGAAGCCCAGATAGCAGAGAGATGGGGACCTGTGGATTTGCCCAATGGGAGGCTGTGTTGCCCTGGGGTTTCAACACTGGCTCTAGATCAATCATTGAGGTCAACCCCAGCAGGGCGAGTGTCAAAGCTTCCTCAGTGCTCAGAATCAGAAGATGGGTCGCAGGTTTCTTTTTCTGTTTTCAGTTCTGCTTGCTAATGAACCTTCCTCAGTAAGCTTAATGAGTGATTGAAATGGTTTGTTGTGATTTAAACAAAAAATATTATATAAACATTCTATACCTGGGAGTTTGGCTTTTCTGCCTTGAGTGAGGGCTGTGGTTCTGTGGCTGTCCAGGGAGGGATCCAGGTGGCTCCAGCCAGCTCCATTTTTGCCTTTCTGCTTATCAATAAGTAACTCCTCAGGTTTTCTGGAAACTTATGGCTATTCATCTCAAAGGATGAGGAGAAGAACTGCCAGAAGACTGGATTGTTGAGTTAAGGAGATAAGAGTGTGTTAGCTGAGGAAAGAGGCCAGACACTGCCTCCTTGGGCACAGGGAGGGGGTCCTCAGGTGCAGAGGAAAGGCAGGGACCGGTCCCTCTCCTGAAGCTCTGCCGAGTACCTGTCAGGTTGACCAAGGAGAAAGGCCAGGCCCCTGAGGGTGGTCACTTGGGTGATTTTGTGAAATGGAGAGGAGGAGGGCTTTTCTCCTGGGGTGCAGCTCAGAGGATTTTGGTGAGGGTAGGAGGCTTGCGGGACCCTGAGGTTGCCTGTCCCTGGGATGATGTCTGTTGAGGAAGAGGCTATTCCCTGTGTGAGACACCTGACAGTGACACAAGGCACCCATGTGTGACCTGCCATAAAATAAAGTAGAAATTCCTGTACATGTGCTTAAAGGTTAACAGGGTAAAGTGCTAATGTGCAGTGAACTTGTCTAAATATCAAAAGGTACCACAGGTGGTGAGAAGCTGCTGCCAGCGCCTTGCCTTGAGCAATAACCATCCTCTGACCAGTTTCAGCAGTTTCAAAATATCTCCTAGGGTCCACATTAGGATAATTTGATTCTGTATTTATCAAGCTTCTACTTATAAGCCAGGTAGCATGTAGACATGGTGTGGGTGTGCTAAGCCCATGAGGGAGGAAGGCTCTAGGCCCTTGGGCATGGGAGGCTGGCCCCCTCAGGAGAGGGGACAGGATGGTGGACGTCTGCTTTGGGGGAGCTTTGGCACCCAGCAGCAGTCATGAGCACTGCCTTCTACAACGCCCTGCCCCCGCATCTCTCTCCCTTCCCACTCGCTCTCTGTCAGTTTGTAGAGAAGGGTTATTTGTTCTAATTAGATTACTATTAGATTAAACTAAGCTGCTTCAGCTCCTGAGATGTACTAGAAATACAGGGTGCTCTAGACATGAGGGTCATCACTTTGGTTTGCCCCATATGGAAACCATGTCCCCTTCCCATGGGGGAAGCCAGGAGGAGGCCCCTGTTACTTCCCTCTTCCTGTTTCATGGCCCTTCTCTCACAGCAAAGCAAGCTAGCCCTTCCTCTCCCCTTTAGGCCAAGGGCCTGGTGGACAATCCAGGTTGCAGGTGGCGCTGCTCTGTGCAGCAGAGTGTCCCTGTGCTACCACAGACAACTGTGTATGGTGATGTGATCTGTGTGCTCAGAAAAGAAAAAGTATCTGCTCTCTAATTACTACCAAGAGGAAAACAGGGTGGGGAAGGCATGGTGCTCTCTTCCTCTGTAGAAGATGTCTTGCCCACTGCTGGGACGGGTCTCAGCCTCTCCCTCCCTGTAGATGCCTTCCTTCTTCCAAGGCTTTGAATCTACACTGACACATGGAATGGTGTCTTCCTGCCTGTGAATATCTTTTGATATTTCTGCAAACATCTTGTCAGACATAACCCCCTTTTTGGCTCGGCACCTATAGCTCAGTGAGTAGGGTGCCGGCCACATACACAGTAGCTGGCGGGTTCAAGCCTGGCCCAGGCCTAACAACAATGACAACTGCAACCGAAAAATGGTTGGGCATTGTGGGGGGTGCCTCTAGTCCCAGCTACTTGGAGACTGAGGCAAGAGAAGCTCTTAAGCCCAAGAGTTTGAGGTTGCTGTAAGCTGTGATGCCATGGCACTCTACCGAGGGCAACATAGTGAGACTCTGTCTAAAACAAATAATAAAAAAAAAAAAAACCCTTTTTTGTCCTTTGTAGATGTTTCTATACAAACCACATGCATTTATATCTTTTCTTTCCTCTATAAATTCAGGACTGCATTCACCATTTCCTTTTGTTTCTGGCTTATATAAACGACACTCTTAGCCTGGGGTTGGGAAAGCAGATGTGCTCGTGCACTAAGCTCACTTTCATCTCCCTGTGAAAGCCCTAAAGGAAGCCCTCCCCACCCTCCCCTGGCTACACAGTGAGCGAAATCCCCGTCCCCAGCACTTAACTGTACACAGGGGAATATTTCACCTAACGGAATCAGCTATGGTGTTGTTTTTCCTTTTTTTTGTTGTTGGGAATTCATTGAGGGTACAAAGAACCAAGTTACATTGATTGCATTTGGTAGATAAAGACCCTCTTATAATTCTGTTTTCATTCTTGTTGTTGGGTTGTATTTGGACTTTTGACTGCAGCCCTCTAATTCTTACCATAGCACGGAATCTGAGAATGTCTGAGTGGAAGAGGCCTTAGAAGTTACCGGCCACTTGGGAGAGAGTCATGAATTGCATCCCTCTCTTTGATCTCAGGTTTGGACACAGCTGAGAAATAAAGGCATGAGTAAACCAGACACAATGGGAGTAGCGGGGTAGCAGGAGGTGGAGAGCAACTGGCGGCCAGCTTAGCCATCTAGTCACAGGCGAGCTGGATGATCGTAGGACATGGCTGCTCATGGGGTCTCAGCCCTACAGACCTGGCACTCCTGTTGAATACCAAGTTTTTATAGCATGACTTTTACTATCCTGAAATGAAATTCATAGATGCTTAGAAAAAAATCACTCTAGTTATTAATTGAAATAAGAAGTAAATGGAAAATTATTTGTGATAAAATAATAAGAATCGGGTTCTGTTAGTACTCAGCCATAACTGCACGAGGGTTCAGTAGTAGGGAGAATGATCGCCTCCCAAGGTGTCTACGCCCTCATCTCAGACCTGCAAATATGCACATATGTTAGGTTTTGCATGGCAAGGAGCAGAAAGCTTGCTAATCAGCCGAATAAGAGGTAGGGAGGGGATCTTGGATTCCACAGGTGGGCCCAGTGTCATCACAAGTGTCCTAGTCTCGGAACCAGAGAGCTGAAGTTATGAGAAAGACTCTGCTAGCCGTTGCTGGTTCTGAAGATGGAAGAGGCCACAGTTGAGGGCACAGGTGGCCTCTGGACCCTGGAATGCTGAGGAAATGCATCAGTATGCAGCCCTGCTGGCATGTTGATTTTAGCTCAGTGAGACCCGTTTCAGACTTCTGAACTCCAGAACTGAAAGATGATAAATTTGTGTTGCCGTAAGCTGCTGGGTTTGTCTTAATTTATTATAGTAGCAATAGTAAAATCAAACACACACTTGGTGATGCAGTCACACATGTGTCCTGAGGATGGAATCCACTGTGGGCACAGCAGCTACGAGCGCAGGCTGAGAAGGCTGTGACGTAGGTGACTTGGAGCAGCATTGCTGATGCTGGAGGGCTTTCCTGAACCAGATAAAGGAGTCTCCCCTCAGAGTATTTGGTTGTTTATATGTAAAACAGAGTTAGGTTCTGGGCTCAGATCTTCATAAATACAGTGGTTGTTGATTTTTAATCCTCATGACTAGACTAGTGGGAAATTTGGAAGTTGTATGAGACGGAACAATTAGTGGTTTTGTGGACTTTGCTGTACATTGTCACCCATCCCTCCAACTTCCCAAAACATCGCTGCAGGGGTGCAGGCTTCTGCAGAAGGGCAGTGCTCTGGACAGGGAGGGTGTCAGGAGGGGGGAGGGCAGGGTTCTTCTCCAGACCCCAGTCAGGGCAGCCTGCAGTGGTCAGTGGGAAAGCAGGCAGGAGCTGCCTTCACACACTTCCCAGAAGATAGAAACTCCTGCATTATGGACGTAGGAATGCAGGGAGGGGTAAACCATGGACCCTCTGTTAGAGGATGTCATGACCCAGCTGCCCCTGTGCAGGACTCTTACGCCATGCTCTCTGGGCAGCCATTTGAGCAGCTCGGGGTGGGAGCTTAGGGTCTTTCAGTCTGTATAGTAGCCTGCTGTGCTCTGTGACCCTGTCTTTCAGTGCAGGCCCTCCAGAAACAGCAGAACCTCTCATTGCCCCCTTGTGGGACAACCCATTGTGCATGTGAAGATACAGGCACCACTTTGGCCTGCATCTTCTCTGCTCTAGACCAGGTATTCTCATACCTGACCATTTTCTCTAAAAGCAGTCAGCCTTCTTAGAATGCCATCTGAGGAGCCTTTAGTCTCCCTCAAGGCTAGACTCAGGCACGAACTCCAGGGGAGGCCTGGAGCCAAGGGGGCACTTGAGGAAAGACAGAGATGGGGCCTCATCCCTCCTTTAACCAAATCTGAGCTAACTCTCCCAGTGGTCAAGTTCACCATTTGCTCACATGGGTCTCAGCAGCTCTATGCACGCTGCTCTCAGACCCGGCATCTCCCATTTTGTGTTTGTGGTGCCAGGTGATGGGCCAGGTACAGACTTTCATGCAGACCCATGTAGGAAGTTGCCTAAGAAGTCCGTGGTCAGATGCAGAGTGGCATTGGTGGGCCTGCAGGTGCTGGGGAACTCTGGAGGCATCTCATGTTGGAGTCCACTGGTCCTGCAAAGCTTTGGACATGGAGTGTAAGAAGAATTAGATGAGGCCTCTGCCTTTGAGCCATACTCTTCACTGAGAAGGCAGGGGGATGGGGAGCAGGTTGGGTGGCCCTGAACATGGAGATGACTATTTGGTACCCAAGTGGATATGCCTAGTAGAGAATGTGATGGCATGTTTGAATGTCAGGCGAGAGATCTGGGCTAGCCATCATTTTCAGAGTTGTCAGCCTGAGGTGATATTTGAAGTCATGAGACTGGCTGAGGTCGTGGAGGGCGAGGACATCAATAGAGGAGGCTCTGGGTCCGCACACTGGGGCCAGTGTTCTAGGAGAGGAGGAGGTCGTGGCAGAGATGGTCAGTGAACAACTAGGGGCATAGAAGACATTGGGGAGAGAGCTGAGCAGTGGCGGCAAGCGAGAATGTGGCTACCAAGGGCAGGGAGCCCGGGAAGGCCAGATGCCACTGCCAGCCTGAGCTGGGCCGTTCCCTCTGCCCGTTCACTTCCCTGTCTCTTTGTGCCTCTTCCCATTCTTCTGACTCTTACAAATCCTGTGGTGTGAAGGGACACCATCACCTACCAAGTGTACCCCAGCCTATCCCAGCAACTCAGGGTGAGACCCTGTTCGTTTCCTCCTACAGACTGCACACCTGCTGAGGGCGGGGGCCCTGTCTGGGCTCACAGCTCTGTTCCTGACTCCACCAGCGCATCTAACATGCCAGATCTTCAGTGGAACAGGAGAGCCCAGAAGTCATCTGCAGCCTGTGTGGGAGTTTCCATGAGCGAGATGTGATATTCCACAGCAGAGAATGGGCAGCTTGTCCGAGATGGCTTAGGCAGTACTAAGTGGCTCACCATTTGGAAGTGCCCAGACAGAGGCCGCTTTCTGTTTGTCTAGCAAAGAGCTGCTCATGTTGCGTAACTAAATGCCTGTCCCTCACCCTGCCTGAGGGAGTGACAGCTGCCCCATGTAGTAGCCCAAAACAGGCGCTGGCCGTCAGACCCGTTCCCAGTCTTAAGGCTTGGTTCTGTCCATCTTCTGGTTTCTCAGTCACTCTTGTCCCTGGCCAACTTTTAGCATCCTGCCCCGTCTGCCAGCCTCTTGAGGTTGGACCCAGCACCCATGTTTCCTGCTGGGAGGGCCTCTGGAATCAGACCTCCCTGGTCCGCAGAGGTGCATCTGGAGTTGGTGACTGAGCTGCTCTCTGCCCTGGGGTCTACAGTGTCCACCCCTCCCCTGTGACTTCCTTCTGTTCCTGCTTGGCCCTCTCCCTCCTCTCCCAGCTGCTGGGCCCCACTTGGTGGCTGTTTAGCACATTTCTTAGGATATTTCCACTCCATGTCCTTGACTCCAGTGACTCATTTGAGAAGCAGGGAGTGAGTGTTTTCTAGTTGCCAGGCATGGGCAGGAAGGCAGCGGCAAGCAAGGCACAGAGGCACCAGCTCAGTGAAACGGTGTGTCACGTGGTGCTTGGGGCCCAGTGGGACTATTGTCAGATGGAAGGCAGCCTGGGGCTGTGGGAGCACTGGCTCAGGGAGCTGGTGGGGGGTCTTCCCTGGAGGAGAAGGCACCAATCTGAGGTCTTAAGGGCAGGAGGGATCTTTGGAAAAGGGGTGGGGTGGGGCCTTCAGGCAGGTGGAGCAGAAAGACTAGAAGTTCATGGGAGCGAAAGAGAGCACGCGTGCTCATGAGCTAAGTTTGAGTGTGCAGGGAGGGGCAGGCAGGGAAGGCCTTGCTGTCCATCCACCTGGCTCCCTCCTGAGGGCACAGGAAGTAATGAATTAAAGTGAATGAGTTGGGAGGAGTGTGAGCCTTGCAGTCCTTTCACTTGGCTTCAAATTTCAGAGTCACCTGTTTCTAGCTGAGGACCTTGTAAACTCTGTGAGCCACCCCTTCTGAGGGAGATGTGGTGGGAATCCCTTCACCGCGTCCTCATCAGCCTTTCCGCGCTGCGTGAGGCTCAGTGAACGAGGGATCCACAAGCACTGTACACACCATCCAGGTCCTGCTTTCAAGGGCACTGAGAAGCAACTGCAGTACAGGGAGCAGCAGTGCCACACGATACCAGCAGACAGGCAACAGGGGCAAGTGAGCGCGGAGAGGTCTCTCCTACTGCAGGCGCGGTTGAGATCAGAGATGGAGATAGTACAGCCACACATGCAGAGACAGACTCAAAGCCATAGCCAGGTACATGTGCATACACATGCAAATGCACACATGCACACAGAGTACACGGACACACATACAACCCGCACTTACATATGCCCCTCCATGCACGCACACATGGGTACACATGCCCACATACCTGAATATATAATTATGCATACTTGTATAGCATGTCCACATATACACAGACATGCACATACACATGTGCCTATATAGGTGTACATGTACATATATACACATGGACACGTGTGTGCCCACATACCTGCACACATACCCCTGTACATGCATGTGTAAATATACACACATGGACACATGCGTGCCCACATACCTGCACACATACCCACCCATGTACATGCATGTGTACATATATACACATGGACACGTGTGTGCCCACATACCTGCACACATACCTATGTACATGCATGTGTACATATATACATGTGGACACATGCGTGCCCACATACCTGCACACATACTTACCCATGTACATGCATGTGTACATATACAAAGGTGGACATACATACACACTCTTGTATACCCGTATACCTGTATGTGGACATATGCATTCTTAAACATGCATATATGTATGCATACACACATGGGCACACATCCATGTATGTGCACACTGATAGATGTGTGTGGATGGATTCACAAGCCCATATGTGTGCATGTGCACATATATACATACACAGACCCATGCACACATGCGAGCCCGTGTAGCTGCACATATACTTGCCTATGCCCATACAGGTGCACATGGACATATGAACTTGGACACACATATGCCCACACGCTGAACGTCTGCGCCTGCACCACCCATATGTCCTCATGTGCATACGTTTGCTGCCTACATCTAGCCTACCTCCTGGTGAAAGTCGGACTCTTATCGTAGATTTTTTATGTCCCCCAGGCCTGGTCTCATTATATCCTGCTCATCATGGGTGCTCATTACGTTCTGTGTTGATGATAATTGACCAGGCCTGTGTTCTGCTAGTGGCCTTCTGAGATCTGTCCACTTCCCCTACAGCAGAGAAGGCTGGGTGCAGGGCTGATGCTCAGCAGGGCCTGAGAACAAATCCTGGGAATGGTTGAAGTGCCTACAGGAGGGTAAGAATAAAAAGCAGCTTCTCTGTTCCTTTTCTGGGCCACAGCACCAGTCGCCTTCCCTTTTAAGTACAGGAATGATATCTGAGACCGAGGACTGTTCCCTGAGACGTGGCTTGATGAATAGGAACCTGGTCCAATTTGTTTAAAAATGAATTTGAAATGTGAGGGGTGCTTGAAGCAAAACGACCTCCTATTGGTGGTGGTGATGGTGGTGTAGGGGCGTGACAGTAAAGTTTCTTTCCCCAAAAAATCAAAGGGTGGTCCCTGTCTAAAGAGACCCTCCAATTAGAATTCCCAGAGTTCTCATCTTCCCAGTGCCTGGCAAGGGTCACAGGCTTGCAGGAGGGCCCAGGAGTGCAGACAGCCCCTGATGGGCACCTTGGTGGCAGCTTCATCCCAAAGGGTCATAAACCAAATACACAGTATACAATTATAAGCCAATGCTATCCAACTATGTATCATTCCTGTTTTTTTTTATTTTAGGACTAATAAACATTTGATTTTTATTCCTTTATTTGTTGTTTATTCATGTGCTGAAAGCCAAGTTCAAATAATTTGCTAGATCTGACTTGGCCTGACCAAAGCCTGGAAATTCCAATGTCCCGGCCAGGACTGAGCTCACAAACAGCAGGGCCCGAACATCTCCAGCACAGGCACATTGGGGGCCCGGGCAGCAGAAAGGTCTCTGCATGATGTTTGAAAGCTGCAGTGCAACTGTGTATTATTTATTATATTTCACCAGCAGTTTTCAAAGTGTTGCTTTAAATGCCCAACTAGTACAAACATTTGCCCATTTCTCACTGCTGCCTCTGTGGGATTCAGCTGCCAGATTCACTCTTTCTTCTCTTAATTAGTCTTTGTCATGTTTGGATGTCCTTGAATGTGTCCCAGGGCTGTTTAGTGTCCCAGGAAGGGGTTGTCATCAGTGCAGTCTCTGAAACAGAAGGACCTGTGTTGTAGGATGGGATTCAGGGGTGCAGAGCTGGCTGTGCGCTAAAGGTCACTTGCGGTCTCCATGGGCCCCACTTTCCACGCGGGCTTCCTGTTTGACAAGACACCCCCTCCGGCTGTCCGGGGTTCTTGAGGATGATTGTCAGCTCACCACAGTCGAGTGGCTGTGCTTTTGGAGGCGGGATTGTCCTCCCTGTCTCAGTCAGCCTCTGGGAGAAGAGGCATGCTTTTTTAAAGAGGAAAGAGAAGTATGAAAAAAGCTTGTGCAGGGTCAAAGGCAGGAGATTGGCTGGAGAATCAAGGGGTGAGTGGCCCCCAACACTGCAGCCTTCTGCTTAACTGAGCCCTGTGCTGTAGACAGTGTCCTGGGTTGCTGGGTTTATCAGAGGTGGCACAGCCCACACTGAACTCCCCAGGGCCTGCCAGGTAGGCACATTTCCCCAGAGCAGCTTTCCATCCTCCCCTGAACTCCACTGTCCTCTAAAGCTGGGACACTAAGACCTCTTAGGGTGTTGTGAAGACTAAGTACCATTAACACACTTAACATAGACTGCTTACCACGGCATCCAACACACAGCAGACAGTTTGTTGTTATTGTTATTTTATATTGTTAGAACTGTTCCTGACGAGTCTTTGTCATCCTGGTATGCTGACTACTTTTTTATTCATTCAGTAATCCAGGGAAAACCCACTTAGCGCTCACCCGTGCTGGGCTGGTCACCACGCTGGACTCTCTGGCAGTGCTCTCCTTTGTTCTCCCAGTAACCAGATTGCTTTGTGTCTTGGTATGAAGTCCCCTGTGTGGGGTGGAGAGTTCTGCAGGCCCAAAGCCAGAAAATCTTCCTGCAGGGAGGCCCTGGGCCATTTATTTCCTCAGAGTCTGGGCCCCTCTTCCATGAAATAAAGGGATTGGACCTTTGGGACTTTTGGAGCCAAAAGGGGCTCCTCCCTGGACAGCATGCGGTCTCCCCACGATCACATCCTCTGGGTGTACTCTTTTGTTAAGCAGAGTTTGAAAGAAAGGCAGGGGGCAGCTGGACCTGCAGTGTGGCAGCTCCAGATGGTTCTTGTTAGCATCATTTCCAGGTTCTACCTGTGGGCAGGTCAGAAATGTTGCTGATACCTACCACGGACCTGCCAGGAGTGTGGCACTGGGCCAGGCATGGGGAGACAGGCTGTCCGTGTCTCAGGGAGCTCTGGGCAGACAGGGATTGTAGAACAGGTCCACAGGGCACCTGGGGCCCTGAAGGACCCCCCTTCAGGAGTGTTTCCTGAGCTAGGGTTATCTCTAGGGCAGTGGTTCTCAACCTTCCTAATGCCGCAACACTTTAATACGTTTCCTCATGTTGTGACTCCCAACCATAAAATTATTCTCATTGCTACTTCATGACTGTAATTTTGCTACTGTTGTGAATCATAATGTAAATATCTGATATGCGGGATGTATTTAGGTGACCCCTTTGAAAGGGTCGTTTGACCCCCAAAGGGGTCACAACCCACAGGCTGAGAACTGCTGTTCTAGGGTTTTCTTGAATGCTGGGAAGGAGAAAGCTTAACCACCTGGGGATAGTTTTTGCAGAGAAAATGGAGAGGGGAGCTGGAGGGTAAGAGCACTCTGGGCAGGAGAGGAAGCAGGGAAAGAATCAAGACGGTGAGGCAGAGGCACAGCTGGCTGCGGGGCACACAGCAGTGTCCGTGGATGGGGAAGGGTTAAAGCCAGGAGAGCAGACAGGGTTGGGGGAGGCAGCTGCTCCAGAGTGGGACCCCGCACGGTGCCGGGGCCTGACGGGGAGCTAGTCTACATTCCCAAGAACACTTGAGCAAAACTACAGAACTCAGTGCCTGATTTAGTGAATAATTTGTAGAGTCCCATGAGTTAAGATTTTCTATTAAGCTATCTGTGCTGCTAATAATTTAGCTAAAAGATGTGTTAGATACAGCATTGGGGAAAAATGGAATACCCATCTCAGGGGATAATGACACTGTGAAAGCCATATTATTTCTACTGCAGAGAACAATTTTAAGCCTGTGCTAATAGATTAAGCTACTAGAGTGATCATTTTGAACAAAGAGAGTGGTTGAGAATTATATAGCCAGCCTCAGACTGATTGGGACAGGTGAAGAGCAGTAATTTAATCCTCTCAATCCGGGACAAGGAATGCCTTTAATCATTGCCACGCTACACCAGCTGAGGAAGGGCTTTATACTCGGGGTCACCTGAGCTGCACTCCACCTTTGCTACTTTTCAATTGTTTGATCTTATATGAGTCACTAGAGTATTAGAAGCTTGAGTCTCCCCATTTATAAAATGGGAACAGAAATGCCCAAACCACAGTGTTGTGTGTAAATAAATAATTGGCACAGGAGAATGTTCAATAAACTGCAAAGAGCTGGGTGGACATGGGGTTCCCTGGGAGCAGGGGAGACAGTGCGATCACATGACTGTTGACATGCACAGAGGGGGTACCCTCTTTGAAGAGCACCCCATGAGTCCCCGCATGAAGTCACTCACTCACTCCCATCCATGCCTTCTGTGTAGGATCCGTATGTAAAGTGGAGCATGTCTGTGGGTGTGAACGGGGAGCGTGTGACTGAGGCCCGCAGCAGGCGAGTGTCAGGACCTGGGGAGGTGGTCAGGTCCAGTTCCCACACTCAGTAAGGTGACTGAGCAGCAGCCCTACACCTGGGCTCACTCAGGGGACCCTGACCCTAACCACCTGGAGGGCTTGTGAGAACCATGCATTGCCCACTGCCTCCATCACTTCCTCGGGTGGATTCAGCCCAGAGGATCATGTTTGGAAACTTTACTGCACTCTGATAATTTGCAGGATGAATTTAGTGGTGATTCTGTTGGACAAATCCTGGAGGCTAAAAATTAAACAAAACAAAACAAAATAAATGGAGAAAGGGTTACCCTTCAGTAGACTAAACACTTAGGAACGGTGATGTGGGCAGAGAGACGCGAGAGAGGTGTGACAGCAGCACAGCCACAGCAAGTCTTCTCGTGCTGGGCAAGTTTTGATCCACAAACTGCTGCAGGTGGGATGCGTGGGGCTCTGCTTTGGAAACCTGCAGAGGCTTCCTTTGTAAAGTGAAAGCTCCGTCTCCCCGCTGATGATCAGACTCTTCAGGATCCGACTGAAGACTTCACTGCAGGCTTCACCTGCTGCCTCTGCCCCACTCTCCCACCCTCCGTGACTTAGGGCACACCCTGTTGGTGGGTGTTTCACAGATACCCCTCCTAAGTGCAGAGGGATGTGTGGTCTGGAGCAGAGACAAGAGCCTTTGGCTTAGCCAGGATTGGAAGTGCCCCAGGGGGCCTGGAGAGGAACCCCAGAACAGAGACCTAGGAGTCCACCAGGCTTTGGGGTGGGCTGAAGGAGAAGAGCAGTGAGTGACTCTGGAATCTGAGAGAGGGCTTAGAACAGAGCCCAGGAGGGGCTGGAAAACAGCCAAGAGGGCATCTCAGGAACAAAACTGAGTCGCAGTCACAGTGGGGATGGTGGAATGTTCTGGAAAGGTGGAAACAGAACTCAGCCCCGGGGGTCAGGTGACTGGAAGGTGGTGGGCAGCCTCGGCAGGCTGCAGGGACACGCCTCCTCTCTGCTCAGTGTCTTCCCTCTGCCTGGGATGCCTTCTCCCACCACAGACCTTCTGTGCAGTGGCCGTCAGGCCCCATGCTGCAGAGTTATCTAGCCTGTCATTTACCTGCAGGTCAGGCCTGTCAGGCTTCTCTGGTTTTCACCACATTTGTGGGCAGTGGCTGTGTCCTTGTCATCTAGGGACCAACTCCTCCTGGCTCTGGCCCTGAGAATGTCATGTGTGCCCACAGTGCTGCCGTAGGACAGGCTGCAGCCTCTGCCCCTCAAGGGCCAGGCCAGGGCACGGCCCTCCTCTTTGTCAGTAATCTCCACCCCTGTTGTTACTCAGCATGGTGTGTTAGTTGTTAGAAGGAGGGAGTTTTAGCCATTGGATGTTTCTGTCAATGAATGCCGCCTCTTCAGCTTTGATGACAGTTACTGACTTTGTACAAGCAATGGCGTCACATCCAAGAGTATGTCTCACAGCTCCTGTATCAGTGGGACTCACGGTATTGATCACATCATGGGCTTACCTGGAGTGCAGCGGGCTTGGCAGCACACATGAGGCCCTGCGGACCTGGGCTCAGATTATTCCCGTCCCCTCACCCTTCCCTTTGTGCAGAAGTTACTGACAGTCAAGAGGAGAAAAGATTTGTTTCATCACCCCCATCTTCCCCCACCTCTGTCAGGGGCTCTCTTTGGAAGGGAAATAAATCAATATTTACTTTTAACGTCCTGGTTCATGGTACATTTTCCCAGTTAAATTAAATTGAAACAAACAGTGAAAAGAGGAAAAAGTTTCAGTTCACTCTAAAAAACAAACCAGGCAAAACATTGATAGTTTCCACTTGGAACCACACTCCAGCTCCTGGTGAATTCTCCCAGGCCAAGTTAAAAGTTCCTTCCACTCCATAACATGGGGACCTCCACGCCCGCCCTGGAGGGACCCTTTCCACTTTTCTCTCTCAATTAAACGTGACCCAGCTGTCGGCACAGGCCTTCCTGCTCACAGCAGCAGGAATAATCACAGGGTCAGAATGAGACCGTCTCACAGAGAGAGTGGCCTCACGGCGTGTCATAGATATGTGGGGCGGGGGGTAGAAAGCCACGCAATGCTAGATGCAGGCAGGGAGAAGAGTCACAAGTGTGGGGCACTAGGCTTCATGGAGGCTGCCTGCGTGTACCTGCCACTCTCCCCATCTCCCAGGAGTCAGCACTCCTGCCCCTGTCTGCCCAGAACCCCTTCCCCATGTTACCTCCTGAGTCCCAACAAGCCTGGCTCCCCCCTGCCTTGCACTGGCCTCCTCTGCTGGACCCTTGGAGTTCTATGCCTGCCCACAAGACTGAGCTCCTGGGGGGACTGTGGTTCCTACCATGCCACTACCTTAGTGCCTGACAGAGCATCTGTCACTCAGTGGATTGTTAGTCAGTGAACAGATATTGAGTGCTTACTGTGTGCCAGGCAGTAAGCTTGGCCCCGGGAAAACAGCTGTGACAAGACAGACACAGTCCCTGCCCTAATGGAGCTTGCAGTCCTGTGGTAGCTGATAAAATGGCAGTTCTGTTGGGCAGATGAATAACTGCCAGCCCACGGTACCGTCCAGGGGGCAGGTGTGGAGGAAAGTGTTGGTAAGTGAACGAATGAAGGGGTGGAAAGGGCAGTGAGCTGTCAAGCACCGTCTGCACCTGGAATCCCCTTCATTCTACCCGTCATCCTCCGGAGTAGATGTTTTAGTTTCTGACTAACAGATGACAAAACCAAGGGTTATGGTGAAAAGTGTCTGGCCAGGCCTCATAGCTGCTAACTGGTGGAGCTGGTGTCAGGGGCAGGGTAGGGCAGGTTAAGCCTATGCCCTTTCTGCCTTGCCATCGGGACACACCTGGAGGGAGGCGAGCGGGTCTCTGGTATCCCTCAGCAGATCTGAGGACGCTCACCCTCCAGCCGAGCAGTTCCAGGCCCTTTGCTTTCCCCTAAGATTTGTTTCTAACCCTCAACTCATTTTTCTATCTCTGAGGTCTCAATTCTTACTCAGTCTTCTCATGTCTTTTATTTCTCAAGATCGGAGACAGTTGTTCGGAAAGACAGCCCCGAGCTGTGGGGCATTAACACCAGCTATAATTTGGTCTTGTCTGGAATCTGCCAGCTTGGAGCTATGGTGAAAGGCCTGGCCATTGAAGCCATCAGGTCCTGTCCACTGCTGGTGCTCTGAGAACTCTCCTTCCCAGCCCTGGGGCAGTGAGTGCCCACTAGCAGCCCCCCTCCAGGAGAGAAGGGCTTGCTGTTAGTAGACAGGGTGTTCCTGGGGAAGCAAGGCCTGAGAGCCTGTGTCCCCTCCTAGTGAGATACAATCCTTCCCACTAAGCTGAGCTCCCAGGGTGCATGGAGAGCCAGAGGGCCCAGGATTTCCTAGTCCTGTTGTCACTACCAGATGGACTGGCTGTGTCTTTCTGGGAGCCCCCACACCCCACTTCAATGCTGTTGTAGTAAATAACCCCCCTGGTGCCTTCAACCCTCAATCTTTAGGTAACCTCTACACCTCCTAAAGCCCTGGGTGGTAGCCTATGTTAGCAAATGACCATGGACTCTGCATCTGAACTTAGGTTCCCCTATTTGCCACTGGGGAACTTGATCAGGTTGCTCTGAGCCTTGCTCTGTTCATCTGTAAAATGGGCCTGAGAGCAAGCACCAAGCACCGTTGAGAGATCTGTGCACAGTGTGGACAAGCCCAGGAGCATGCTGGGTGCTTCAGAAGCTGTGGTCACCCATTATTACGCTAGACCGGGAAGTAAGCCCCTTGTGACATCTTTCTGGCCCTCCCACAGGTCACTGAGGAGGAGCCCAGCTCTAACCACACGGTCATGATCCAGGAGACCCTCCAGCAAGCCTCCGTGGAGCTGGCCGAGCAGCATCACCTCGTGGTGTCCTCTGACGACGTGGAGGGCATCGAGACAGTGACTGTGTACACGCAGGGAGGGGAGGCCTCAGAGTTTATCGTGTACGTACAGGAGGCTGTGCCACCTGTGGAGGAGCAGGCAGTGGAGCAGCCGGCCCCGGAGCTCTAGAGGACATGCATTGCCAGAGGGTCACCGCACATGGCTGCCGGCCTCTGCAGCACCCAGGACGGGAGCCACCCAGCCCTCCTAGCCCATAGAATGGCACTCTCTTCTCCTTCCTTGTCTGGCAGCCCAATGGGACCCTCCTCACCCTACTTTGGGTAGGCGGGGCAGTCGGCCTCACCAGCAGCACCCTGTCCCTGGTACAGAGACACGCTCCCAGCCTGTGCCGTCTGCTTCCAGAAGGACTTCTACACCAGCGTCCCACACTTGCCCTACACTGTTTCCCCTGAGACTCCCAGTGACCACAGCATCTTCCCAAGTCACCCCAGCCTCCCAGGTGCTGAATCTCCATCTGGGACCGCTGTGCGGTCTGATGAGAAGAGACAGCCATCACTTAGAAAGTGACCTTACTGTTGGGGGCTGCGGGGAGTAGGGGGAGCAGAGGTGTCCTGGTTTTATCTATAAAGCACCCGGGATCAGGGAAGGTCACTATGACTCTTCCCCCTGTCACAGGGCTTCATTTTGCTGTCATGGAATTATTTTTGCTCTTAAGAAAAATGCACTTTTCACTTGTCACCTCCCATTCTAAGGGGACAAGTGGGTAGAATAAAAGCATTTCCTGCCCAAGTACTTGGGTTCCTTTCTGAGGTGGATGGCTTACCTTTCCCCTTCCCACATGGTAACCTTGCACTTGGGGCCCGCCCAGAACTACCCCACCCAGACCTGGGCCCTTAAAAGTAGACCATGATGCTTTTCCCCACTAAAGCACTTGGGTTTGCTTTGGGAACTTTTTGAAGGTAATGACCTCACCTTCCTTTCATTGCACCAAGCACTGGATTTGCTGCCTGCTGAGAAGTGGCATTGCCCTCCCCACCTTGTATCTGGGAGACACAGAGAACTTTATGACATGGTGCTGAGGGTTTCCCGTCCACTGATGGGTGCTCACCATCAGTTCCGTACATTTGGAGCCCCTGCTCTGCATGGCATGTGGGGCATCGAGCTGAACACCACTACCCCTTGCCTGGCCTTGGGGTTTCTTACCCAGCACCGACTCACTGGGGGTAAGGTTTGTTTGCCCAGAGCCGTGTCTCTCACGGAGCTCTCATGTAGGTGCGTCAGCACATGGGTGGTGGCGGCAGAGGGAGAGGCTGTCTCTTGCAGCTCTTGATACAGATAAGAAAGTGAGTTCTTGCTCTAGGCAAGGAAGGGAGGACCGTTCCCCCCGGGATGTTAAGGACACTTGACAGTGCATCCATCTGTGGTCAGGGCCCTGACGACTAGATGGACTTTTTACTTGCAAGGATTGGAGGTGGGAGGAGGGAGGGGTGGGAGTGAACCTTGAGCATCTCCACTTGCCTGGGGGAGCCCTAAAGGAAGGGTAGAAAGAGCCACCAGAACCCACATCCTAGACAGGCATGTGGGACGTAAGAACCATGGGGATACAGTGAGGAGATCCAGGCGTTCTGAGGAAGGGCCATCATGTCCGTGCATTCGTGTGGTCTCTGTTGAAAGGGGTGAGTGATTCAGCTGCAGACAGAGGACCTGGGCTCAAACACAGCTCTGTCTCTTCTCATCCCAGTGACTTTGGCAGGAGCTACCAGGCCTCTCTGAACTCCAGTTTACTCATCTCTGAAATAGGTCTAATGATAACTGCTGATTCCTAAGGTTTTTAAGAGGATTAACTGAATAAAACACTTGAAGCCGTTAGCGGAGTCTGGCCTACAGTCTGTAAATATCAATGATAATCGATGCTCCTAGGAATGGGGGATGTGAACATGATCAGATCCCTCACTGGAAAGGTCATGAGATCACAGAGAGGGGGCAGGAACAGCTCCACGGTAGACTCACTACTGGGAGGGAGGCCGTGGGGAGGAGCCTGCCCCGCCCACACATGCAGGAGCTGTGTGTTTTTAGCCTCCCTCTCCCCTGGAAACATCAAAACAGGAAGCTGAAGAATTGGTGTTCCCTGCTGACCATGCCCTTGTGAGTGGGTATTTGGGAGACTGGCCAAGTGGGCTTATTTTCCTCTGCTCTTTCTTGGGGTGCTGAGAACAGGGAAAGCTCTAAGTTACATGGTGCCCCCAGGTGACTCTAAGAAGTGGCCTCTCATGCTGCCCCCCACCCCCAGTTCCCCTCCTCCACTGAGGATGCTTTCTGATCTAACTTGTATTTTGGTTTTTTTTTTTTTTTTTTGCAGTTTTTGGCTAGGGCTGGGTTTGAACCCACCACCTCCAGCATATGGGGCCAGCGCCCTAATCCTTTGAGCCACAGGCACCGCCCTAACTTGTATTGTTCAGGCAAGGTGAAAGTGTCTGAATGGACTCTACCTGTCTGTTTTATAACGTGCTCAGTAGGATAGTATCTGGTCCGCCTGTGTCTTTCACAAGCTTGAGTGATTTTACCCCATGCCAGGTCAGGACATTCTCCTCATCACAGCAAGCCAGCAAGTTAGACGCCATTGTCAGAACTTCATCGGTGGGGAATATTAGCACAGAGAGGTTAAGTAACTTTACAGGAGCTCACATAGGAAGTGGTTGAACCAAGAATTAAGCCCAAGCAAGATCTGCATGTGTAATCAGTGTGCCTTCTGCCAATTTTTCCCTCCCTTTTATAGCTCAGAAGATGGCAGCTCAGTGAGTACCCTGTGTTGGGGGGAATGAGGCTAGAAAGGTGTGCATCTGTACCCCTATGTCATGCTGCCGCCCTGTCTTTCAGCCCTGATTCCAGGAAGGCAGAGCAGGCCGGGGGTTGGAGGGGTGTTACAGGCAAGGGGCCAGGTCTGCTCCCAGGAGCTGAAGCCCAGGGATCATGGTACTGAGAGATGAGATCAAGTGTGAGCAGGAGCAAGCACAAGAATGGGAGACCCTGGGCCAGGCCAAGATCAGGGACAAGGGAGGACACAAAGGCCAGCCCAGAGTGTCCTGCAATGCCAGGGGTGGGGGAGGAAGTTGAGGGCAGCCTTCAGCCTGCCTGGCCCTGGAAAGCCCCAGCACCTCCCACTGGTGCCTCTGTAGCTTATCTGGCAGGCCTGATGCCACCCTTATGTCTGGTGGGCTCTGAGCAGTCACGTGCACTGGCCTCCCAAGTGCTCATCTGCTACCAAAGAGGAAAGGCCAGACTTTGACCTAGGAGATGAAGCCCAGGCAAGACAGACCTGGCCTGACTCCAGGGTCAGCAGGTGTGTCTCTGGACAAGCAAGGTCACCTCTCCCCATTAGTGTGATGGGGATGGTAAAATAATAACTGCCACTAGACACAGCTTGCTATGTGTCGGGGCTCTACGAGGAGCCTTCTGTCAATTCTGTATTGGGTCTCAGGACAGCACCAGGAGGATTCGCCCAGTGCATTGACAACAAAGAAGTTTCTCAGCCCCAGAGTGAAGGAGGATTCCGGGGATCACTTTTGTGACATCTTGAGGCAGCTCCACCTCTCCTGGTAGTGTTCAAACTATCGGACGTGACCTTCCAACTTGGCTTTGCAAGAGCAAGTCTGAGCTGTGGTAGTTGCTTTGAGTTTTATATTTTTAAGGAGACAGTGACTCATTTTTATAACCTGTATCTACAGGGCTATTTGGCAAATTAATTTTTCTGATAGTAAGCACTTAAAATTCATTAGCTGATGTCACCGATGATTTTTTCTTTGTTCTTCAGTTCTGTCTTTCAAGGCTGGAGGAAAAAGACCGTTTGATTCCAAATCCATCTCCCCATTATACCCCTTTCAAAATTTCAAAATAGACTGTCCACCCTGCCCTTCGATGAAATCCGAGTTCACATCAGTCTCCCCCCAGGAGCAGTAGTTGCAAATTGTACTGGGAAGTCTGGGAATCAATTAAATAGGCTAATTCTTTGCTGGAGGAAAATCTGATGAGAGGGAGACTTAATTTACCATGCATCACAAAATTTTCCAAGTAAATTATTTTCAAGTCAAGTCAGCCCTTCTCTTAGCCATGACGGGGACACATTTGAGTTTTATTTAAAAAATTCTAATCTATCACTGTCACTATTCCTGCTGTAATTTAAGGCTTTGGTGGTTCATGGTAGATAACAGTTGTTACACTTCCTGCAGGCTGAGCAGTAGTTTGCTACATTAGCTATCACAAAGCAGACGAAAGGGGAGAGAGGGCTGTGTAGACAGCAGAAGGCTATGTCAGGCCAGAGGCCCCGGGAGACCAGACTAGGGAGCGGGGTGCACTGGCTTCCCCTGCTCTGAGTTCTTCCATCTAGCGCCTCTTTCCTGAGCATCCAGAACTGGACCTTTGAGTCATAGAGATATGTCCCAGCCTGCAGCTCTGCCTTCTGGGAGCTTGGGATGGGCCAAAAGAAACTGATAGGGAGACCAGTAGTGATAGAACAGCTGTGATGAAGACTTAGGTCCCATGCAGGCTACTCAGGTATAGATGGGACAAATGGCCTTGAAAGACAGATTCTACAGGGCTTGGAGGAGGGGTGCTCACCTGGCTTCTGTCCCTTGTGGGCCACAGTGTGTTGACAGTGGTGAACAGTGGAGTCCCCCAGTGTAGTGCTCTCTGTGAGATGAGGCATAGGTGTGTTGTGAGCACCTGCACCTTTGCTGTGTCTGAGGTCAGAACCACAAGCTGGAACCAGGGTTTCACCCCCGACGAGCTACAGAGATCTCTCTGAGCTTCAGATTTTCGTCTCTAAAATGGAGTTTACAATAGCATCTTCCTCACCTAATCACCATGAAACACAGGTAAAATGATGCCCATCCATGTCCTGTCATCCACTACCATCCAACCAGGGTTAATTGTCAACAATCACTGCGATTATTATCATTGTCTTTATTCCATTATAACCCCATCAGGATAGTCGTAGGGTGTTACCATTGCAGGAGCCCCAGAGGTGGGGAGAGCCTGGAAGGGACTCCCCCACTTGTGGTGACCAGGAAGGACAGAGAACACTGTGAGTGCACTGCAGAGACCACAAGGCAAGGCCAAGATGTGAGGCTGGAGGGACTGAGGGTGACAGTGAGACTGCCTCACTTCCCAGGAAAGCAAACTGAGGCTCAGAGAGGGAAAAGCAGGGGCCGGCCACACAGAGCATGCAACTCTGCAAGACACTCCTGTCTGCCCTGTTGCAAGGCCTGTGTGTCCTCAGGAGGCCGAGATTTCATGAGGTACTGAGGAAGGCTCGTTCCTACTCGCCCACCCTCTGGTGGCAGTCTTCCTCCCTGGCTGGTACTGCCCTTACCACCCTGACCTTTTCTCAGAAGTGAGCAGGAAAGACACCTGGGAAGGTGGCATTGCAAATCCTCCCCCTCTGTGAGGACAAGCCCCTCCGCTGCTGGGCAGGTGGGCACAGCCAAAAGAGAGAAGGGAGCAGTGGTCACATCCTGCTGCCCACATGGTCCTTTCTCTAGTGCTGTGCAGACAGACATCAGGTGTCCCCAGCACTGGGATCCCAGCAGCCTGAAAAGCAAGGAGCCTTAGCAGTGGGGACTCCAGAGCCAAGTCTGTTCCTGGCCCCCCTGAGACTTTGAACCCCGTCCCCAAGTGCCTTGTTTCTTGGTGGTAAGCAATGCTTTTCCTGGAATGTCTGCAAACCTAAAGCCATTTTCTCCCTCAGTTCTCTGCCCTGCCCATTCCTGTCCTTTGCTAGTCTCGAGAAAGTTGATACTGACCTCCTGGAGTGGAAAGAGGGCCAACTGAGAAATACACATAAGCACACTTGCAGAGGATGCCCCGGGTAGCCACCAGCATCCTGCTGCTGCTACAAGAGCCACCTCTCCAATGGGGACTGAAGCACCTGCTGTCCTCCTGAGCCATCCCCACTCCAACTGTGTGGCCCCCTCCGTAACACCTTGTGTTCAGACCTCCAGAGTGTGGTAGACTTCCAGAGACCATTTTCATGTGGCTGAGATATACAGGCTGAGTGCAGTGTGACAGTTTCTATGACTGTGAGCACCGTGTGTGTGTGAAGATGATTCCACCCAAGGACTGGTCTTTTTCAGGCACCAAGCCAGAGGCCAGACAGAAAGAGGCACACGCACTGCTCTCCAGGTTCCATTCAGGCCAGTGAATGACACTCATTCTGCCCTCAGGAAGCTCGGAACCTAGAGGACCAAAAGGTAAAGCTTGTGATGTCCACAGGCCTCCCACTGAATCCCAGATGTCAGGAGGGAGGTTTGGAGGACTGGGTAGAGAGAGGAGTATCCAGTGTGCTGGGCACACCAGCCTGGCTCTTAACTCTGCAGGGCCACTAAGGCCTGTGGCTATTGTGAGGAAGGCCACACACCTACTCCCCAGGAAAATGTCCACACACAAAAACCTTTAGCACAGGTAGGGGAGGTGTCTCCCAGTTGAGGATTTTTCATCCAGTTTGAATTATTTGTGCATCTTTGAGCAAGTCACCTGAGCTGTTGGTGGCTCAGTTTCCTCTTTGTACAATTCAGGATGACAATGATGAAGAGTGTTTGCTGAGTTCCAACTACATCAGCCCCAGGAGGGAAACCAAATGACCCCAGCTGGGTGCTGGCAGGCAGTGGGCTCAGAGGTCTCAAGGATTGACCTGAGGAGCAGAGGGATGCAGTCTTTCTGTGCTGCTCTGATGGTCCCACTTCCCCCTGCACCGTGGGGAGCGGGAGGAGAATGGACTGCAGATGGAGGGGGACATGCAGTTTTGCTTCAGCTCTACTAACTATGAGCCCAGAGTGTGCCCCCTTTGACTTCTGAGCCTCAGCATCTTCTGAGAAGTGGGGTAATAATGTGTTCACGGCTGTTGAATGAGATGCTGGGTACCACACCTGACTCAGCACAGGTGTTCGCCTGTGTATAATTGAAGGCCAGCCTAGCAGCATGGTTTGGGTGTCAGGTGGGGAGCCAGGAGTCATGAGTTCTTTCCTCATCTCTGCCACAGACTCACTGAGTGATGCTGGAAGTCTCTTGCATTGTCTGGGCCTCAGTTTCCATAGCATACAGCTAGGGGGTTGAGATTGTAGGGTCTCTGAGGTCCCACTCAGGTGTCATGCACTCTGTGTTGGCCTTAGCCCTGCACAGTACCTGGGGAAGGAAGAGGTCAGCTGGGTGCAGAGGAGGCTGGCTGAGGAGTGGGTGTAGGGTGAGGCTCATTACACAGTGTGCTGGCTCTGCAGCCTCAGACAAGTTCCTCGGCCTGTTGAGCCTCAGTTATTACAGCCATGAGTGGCAGCATCCTTGCCAATCTGTAGGGTTGGTGCAATACTCTATACTCAGTCATTTAGGATACTTCACACACAGGGTGCACTCAATGTTTGACAGCTGTCATTACTCTGTTTGCTCTAAGATAGTAGTTTGGTGTTTCTAGCCTGTGGAGGATTCTTGATGACATCATTGGCTTCTGCAGCCCCAAAGGGGTTGCCAGACATTTTTTTGTAAAGAACTAGATAGATATTTTATGGTTTGTTGACTGTAGGATCTTTGCCACAACTATTCAACTCTGGTAGTATAACATGAAAGCTGCAGAGAACAGGTATAAATGAACAAGTGTGTTTCAATAAAACTTTATTTTCAAAAAAATAAGTGATGGGTCAGATTTGGCCCAGAGACCCCAATTTACTGGCCCACTGTCCTAAATGCTTAGTTCTGCAGGGCCAGAATCATAAAAACTACAAAGGTATTTAGGTTTTAGTTTGATTTCTAGAAACCAACCACTTTTACACTTAACAACTTGATTTAATTTTCACAAATAGCATGGCATAATCCAGGTTTACTGATTGAAGAACCCATTCCTTTATGCTGTGATGAAGCAAATTGAATTGGCCACCATCTAAATCTTATGTGACCCTGAGGACACCCCTCTTCTCTCTGGGCCTCAAATTCCTGCTGTATGAAAAAGGACATGGAGTGTGGAATCACCTGCCAGCTCTTCTCTGTCCTAATATCCTAGAGCAGACTGTCAGGGAAACAACTACTACCGGATCAGCTTTAGTGGCTTCTAATTCTTTTAAAGCTGCTCTGAGGAAATGAGACATCATTATAAGGGGGAAGATCCTTTAATTAAATTGCTAGGAAATTAGAAGGATTGAGTGATTGAAACAGAGGAGGAGGACAGGCCAAGGCGCTCTCCGTGGATTAATTAAGACACTGCTCTGTTCCCTGCCCTCCATGGCAGCGGACGCCAAGGCCCTGACCCCCAGGAGTGTTAGTAAGGCCTTCCATGGGGTGGGAGATTCTTGCTTCCAGGCAGCAGCCACTTCCCGTGGGGTCCCCCTTCCACTCCCGCCACTCTAAGCCGTCCTCCCATTTCTGCTGTGCCAACAGCTGATGGATGTTCCCACAACAGGTCAGTCTTTATTAAGTTGGATGATCTTTCTCAAGCTTACAAAAGCAATTAATGCTTTCCGCCCCAGCCAAGGGGTAGGGGTTCCATCTGGTTCAGCTGCCCTCCTCCACCCAGAGCCTGGGGAATTGCCCTCCTATAATCCAGGCTCTGTGTTGTTAATCCTGAGCTTCACAAACTCCACACCCCAATACTCCAATAGAGCCACTTAACCCCAGCCCCTGTCAGAGAGCAATGTGCATTCTGACCCAGGCTTTGGGATTGAATTAAAACCAGGACTGTGCTCTCCATTCTCCAAAGCCTCTCCCTTCCAGGAAGCCCTTCCTGACTCTGATCTCAGGGTGGCTGTCTTGTCCTGGTCGGTGGCATCACAACTTCCATTTAGAGGACCTGGATTTCATCCTCTCCTGGCTGTCCAGTGATTGCTTCCTGCTGGTGAGAAACACCGTCACTCTCTCCAGATGTGCATGGAGTGTTAGACTTCTTCTTTTCCCCAGGGAGTCTGGTACATTCAGTCCATTGTTTTTTTAATGTACCCACTGTTTACTGAGAATTCACTCTGTCCTGGGATCTGGGCTTCTAGAGGTGAACACGACTCCATCCAAGTCCTCACCTAGCCTCCAGGTTTAGCAAGGCAGACAGATCACTGGGAAATGACAAAACCAAATGATAATTACATGTGCTTTCAAGGGCTGTAAGAGCACTCAGGAGGGAGCCCCACCAGGCTGGAGGAGCAGGGAAGGAAAGGCTCCCTTAGGTACTGGACACTTCAGGAGCAGGTGCACAAGTCACCCAGGACTTAGCAGATGAGCAGCGTGGCACCTGCAGAGGCCTAGAGGCGGGCAAGGCGTGGCACAGGGGACACCGGGAAGGAAGGAAGCGCCTACCTGAGGACGCAAGAAAGAAGTCAGACCAAGTGAGAGAGAGACAGCGACAGGGGTGCAGGGAGATCTCCGAAGATGTAGACACAGCGTTCTCAACCTTTTTTATTTCACGGCACACTTGAACTTACGCAGCACACTTAAATTGTATAGGTTAAAAAAAGAGTAAGAAAAATGATATAGTTACTGTGCTTTGAACTTTTCAAAAATAAGTCATGATCTTTAGAAGTTTTTGCGGCACGCCTAGGATCCCCTCACAGCACACCAGTAGAAAATCACTGTCCTAAAAAGACTGTGGGAAGTGGGGCCTCCCAGCGGGGTGACCCGGAACAGAGGGCAGCCTGAGTCTCCACTCCTTCCCTCTATCCGGCCCCCTAAGCACCTACCCACACAGCCACCCTCTCCTTGCTGTGCCTCAAGATAGAATCTGGGAGAGCCACGGGGCGGGGGGGCCTGGGAGGAGGTCAAGTTCACAAACCACTCCCTGAGAGCAGCAGCCTGTATGAAATTGCCTTCAGCATCCCACATGTTAGAAAAGCTCATAATAGAATTTCTGTGGGTTTTGCTTTAAGATGGTCTCCGTGAAGGAAGCAGGAAGCAGGGCACCAATGTGTGTTCCCACGTCCTCTTCATAGCCTCCCTCACCTGGTCCTCTCTGCCGGAAGGCACATTAAACCCTCCTCTTTCCTGCCCCATCCGTGGTTCCCAGCGATTCAGGATAGACGCCTGTGATTTCTCAGAGTGCCACCACCACCAGAGGACTCTTCCTTGAATTTCAGTGGTCTTTTTCTTCATGTTTATTAATGTTTAAATTCACAAGCAATCCATGAAAACAATTTAACCTTGTAGGTAAAGCCAGGCTTTCCCTTGATCACCTTCCAGAACAGTCCTGGTCCCCTCCCACGAGGCATCTGCTGGGTGCATTTACACTGTAGTGTCATTCATTCACTTAACAAGTGTTTACACAGGACCTACTGTGTGTCAGCACCATCCTGAATCCCCGGGTTATGACGTTGTATACAACTGGAAGGGCTCCTAGACAGACACTACAGGCAGGCAGGCAGGCAGATGCAGTTCAAATGCCTTAGGTGATGACTCCTATTCTTTGAAGAGTCAGGTGGAGGAGACAGGGAAGATTCGGGGAGGGAGCAGTCAGGCAGCTGCCCCCAGAGACACTTCTGCAGAGCCTGTCTAGTCTAAGGCCAGGGACAGACCCAAGTCAGGCGCCACCAGGTGGGGACAGCCACCACAGTTCCCAGCCTGGCGGGGGCTGCACATGCTGAGGGAGGGGGGCAGTAGCTGGAGATGGACCAGAGAGGCCATGTGGGCGTGGAGTTCTGTGTTTGGTGCTCAGGGAGCTAGGAAGCCCTCAGGGTGAATGAGGAAAGGGCTGAGCTGACACTGGAGGAGGATCGCTTGGCAGCTGTGTGGAGATGGGCCTCTTTTCCATGCATTTTAATGCCTGTATGTTTTATATGTGCATATGTAAGTACGAATACGCACATAATCTTCGTGTCTTTCTTCTTTTTCAAGCATAAACACTGTCACTGGTGTTGCTCAGCAACCTGCTTTCTCACAGCCCTGCATCTGGGAAGATTTTCAGCCTAGCTCCTTGGGCTCCAGCTCATTCCTTCTATTTTGTTTATCTCTGTACTTATTTTTAGAGATGGAGTCTTGCTCGGTTGCCCAGGGTGGAGCACGGTGGTGCAGTCATAGCTCACTGCAGCCTCCAACTCCTGGGCTCACGTTGTCTTCCCACCTCAGCCTCCCAAGCAGCTGGGACTCCTGGTGTGCACCACCAGGGCCAGCTTGTTTCTGTCCCCTTTTCCAGAGAGATGGTGTCTCGCTGTGTTGCCCTGACTGGTCTCAAAATCCTGGTCTTAATTGATCCTCTTGTCTCGTTCTTTTTAACCTGTTGCACAGTTTTCCACAGTAAGATGCCTTCGAGTCTAGTTAACATTCCCCTACTGCTGAATATAGATTGGGTTGTTCATTTTTTAAAACTCCTATGAACCCTAGAGTCTGTCTCCCTGGGTAGGGCCATACCTGTGGAGGGAAGTGGCCAGCAGGCATTCAGTTGCATTGAGTTGCCTGGTTGCTTCAAGCCCAGTGTGCAGCAGAGCTCTAGGACCCAGACGGTCAAGTGCTGTGCCGAGGACCCAGGCAGCTCTGTGCACACTCCCAGCTCTTCTGCATCGAATTGGGTTTGACATCAATCCCAATCCAAGAATAGATTGTTGCTCAATGTTGATGACTTGAAGAATATCACAAAGGATGGGAAGGGGCTTTGAAGTATCCCAGACCAAGCTCACATTCTCAGGGAGGTGGTGTCCTGCTCAGGGTTACCAATGAGTTAGTGGCACAGCCAGATCATGAAACCGGTTGTGGCCACCTTAGGCCCTCCACTGTAGTCAGCAGAACTGGACCCTGTGCCCTTTCATCCCCTCAGGTGGTCCCTTCCCACCCAGGGAGGTTTTCTCATGTGCTTGTGCTCATCCGTACTCTGCAGAATACCCAGGGGAAGCGGACTACTTTCCTCAAGCTGCCAGAACACATGAGCACAAGCAGTGCCCCATGCAATGCAAACTTACCATCTTGCAATTGTGTGGGCCAGAACTCCAGCACAGGTCCCACTGGGCCAAACCGAGTGCTGGCGGGCCATGCTGCCTTCTGGAGGCCCTGGGAAAGAAATTTCCTGCTCACTCAGGTTCTTGGCAGAATTCAGTTACTTGTAAGATCCTCATTGCTGGGCTGACTGTAAGCTGCAGGCCCTTCCCAGCTGCTGGAGGCTGCCACGTGCCTTCCTAGGGCCTTTGTCCATCTCAGAGCCAGCGGCGATGAGCAGAGTCCCTCTCACACTTCCAGCCTCTCTGCTCTGAGGGTGCGGGCTAGTGGTGCCTTTTCTACACCAGGACTGAGAATAAACCAGAAATATCTTCAGGGGGAAGGAAATGGTTTGGCCTCTGAGGGCAGGGCAGTCTGGGGGGCAGCATGGGGGAGAATAAATTGAGACATTGTAACCCCTTTGATTTTGGGTGAGTGGAAGGAAAAACCTGAAGGGGAACGTCCGCTTTGGTTATGGGCATGTCAGGCACTGGGTGATGTGACAGGCAGGTGCCTCTGGCCCCAGGCACAGAGAGGGACCCACGGTCCCCCAAAGAGCAGGAAGCAGGTGCCAGAGGCTGGGGCAGGTGCTGAAGATGCCTGTGACTGGTCATTTAGCTACCGCATGAATTATTAATGGGCGACTGTATAACCCGCTCACAGAGCTGAGCATCCTTTACCAACTTTCAGCTCAGAAATCTTTCAGTACTGTGATGATAGAAGCTGCGTTTGATCAGGGGTGGGAGCGGCATCAAGATTCGTGCCACTTCACCTAATAATCTCCAAAGATGACCCAACAGCATCTGTCCTCAGTACTCTGATGTAAAAGGTTGGTCCCCTTTCCCCTCCCCTCACCCTTTTCCTGATTTCCCTCTTTTCCCCTAAGCAGTCCCTCTGTCTGAACAAAAGGCTTTGCCCCCTCACTGTTTGGGATGCCCACCCTCTGCAGCTCCCACGTTCCCACCTGCCTCGGGGCTACAGCTGACACTGATACATCCTGGTGTCCTGGAAGCCTCCCCTGGACCCACAGGCTCTGCACCTGGGACTGGACCTACAACTCTCACCTCTCTTGCAGCATTACTGGGAAGGAGAGAGAGGAGAGACTTTTCCCAGCATTCCAAAAAGATAAAAGGTCGGGGTTCAGGCTTCTCTGTAGGCAAATACTCCAGAAAGTTCTCAAGCATTTAGAACTGATTCTCCGAATAGAAGATGAGAAGCTGAAAGTTTCCCTTTCCAAGTCTCAGTCTCCGAAGCGCCTGCCACGGGATGAAATTTAGGTGAGGTGGGCATTCAATACATGGGTCAATGTGCACTTTTCCATGGAGCTCTCCTTGGTTCCAGGCAGGTGTAAATCCACCCCCTGACACAGGTGCTGCATCCAGACTTCAAAACATGTCCAGAGGCAGCTAATGACATGGGATTCAGGTGACGGTGCCTGCGGGCTGTGGGTGGCCTGCTTGGCGATGTGACTGGGTCTCTCTTGGCACTTAGGATTGGCTTCCAAAATGCTGCCTGTCTTCGTCCATTCCTGATATTCCCCAGGCTCCCTGGGCTCTCCCTAGATGACCACACAGCCCCTACCTGCTCTCCCTCCTCCAAGCCTGAGCCCTGCAGTCTGGACCCTGCACCATCTTCACAGACGTGAGCAGAAGTGTGCCACTTCCCTGATTATGGCATCTGTGGCTTCCTATCCTGTGACGATGATAAATCCCAAACTTCTCCATTGGCTTAGGGGTCCAGCCCTGCTCACCAACCCCCAGCCTCCCTGTTTCTGGAATATTGCAACCTCTCCCTGCCTCTGTGGTCCCCTCTCCCTCCTTGTCCTCTTCGTAAGACCCTCATTCCCATCTTCAGGTGTCACCCTGAGAGGCCCTTCCTGGCCACCCATCTGAGCCCCCTGCCCCAGCCCAAGTGATATCTCTCACATCAGTCAGTTTACTGTCTTCATTACATGGGCCCCCGGGTCGCGCCCTGTAGCAGCCTGTTTATCCATTACCCATGTCCTCCATCCATGGGGTGCAACCCCCAGAGCGGGGGAATTTGTCTGGTTCACCTGTGCGGCTCCCGGCCCTGCAACAGGCATGGAGTTGATCTCTGATAAACGAACACGTGAGGGAGGGGATCTTTTGGATTTGAGACTAACAATATGCCCCTTCCTTGAAGTAGTGCAGATGAGGAGTGGGGGATGACAGTGTGGCTTCAAGTTCTGGAAGCGCCAGGTCTGGCACCTTCAGGCATTCTTGGCCATCTCCACATGCTGCCCAGGGCTGAGCCCAGGGATTTTACAGGGGTTCCTCAAAGCCTCTCCTACAGAACGTCCTCAGCACATTAGACTTTTAGTTAAAAAAAAAAAAAAAGGAAAAGGTATTTATGTTCAGAGCCACTTATCTCTGTAGCAGTTGCAGATAAATCTTCTAATTTATGGGTGGGCTGACACCTTCCAAGAGCCAAAATCAATGTATGCCACTGTAAATCCAAGCTGAGCCTCAGGATTCCCGTACGCTGGCCAATTGATGGACTTTGCTTTCGCACTGGGCCTGGCTGGCACACAGGTCGAGGTGATGCTGGTGGCTCATGGAACCTCCTTCTGTCAGACCCTGTATCCCCACCTCAAGTCTTCCCATCTCCCAGATGTTGTGTTGGCTCCAGTGGCCACATGGTATTAGATGATTTGAACAAGCCAGTTGCCTCACGCCCCAGAGGCAATTGCATTTTCATGAGAACTATTGGAAAGAAAAGGGGCTTAAGGACCTGAAGGATGCTCCTTCAGGAGCAAGGCCTGGGGTGGGACTGGAGCCTTCCTGCTTGCTTGTCAGTACTCAGCCCAGCTCAGATGCTGCCAGCTCTTCACACCTTCCTGGAGTTGCCCACTTGGACGTAACCTCTCTTCTGTGTTGCCCTGGGAGCATGTCTGGGAAATGCCACTATGACAGCCAGCGTCAAATGGCAATGAGGCATGGACCCAAAAGATGGGTGCCCTGTGAGCAGGGCTTTCCAGCCCACCAGTGTGGGACCCTGCTGTGTGACACTCACTCACTCAGCACGTGCTGTGTCCCACTGACTGTGCTGTGGGTCCCATGGATAAGATGCTGCCTCTGTCCTGGAGGTGCTCACCGTCTGATCAACGTCTAATCAGGAAGACCAACAAGGAATTAGATATCACAGGGGCCCCTGGGAGCACCTCCTTTCACCCTGTCTCAGGTTGGGTTCCCTAGAAGCAGAGCCTGAAGCAGGGGTTTGGGTACAGGGGACTTATTGAGGTGTGCTCTTCAGGGTAAACGTGTGAGGGGGTGAAGAAGGTGGGGTCTGTCCTAGGTATCTTCATGTGCCTTTGCTGGGCTCCCATGCCCATTTATGCAAGTAAACACTGATCTGGGTGTTGCTATGAAGGTGTTTGTAGATGAGGTTAACACTAACCATGAGTTGACAATAAGGATCATTCTTGGCTTGGTGCCTGTGGCTCAAGTGGCTAAGGCACCAGCCACATACACCTAAGGTAGGGGTTCGAATCCAGCCTGGGCCCACCAAACAACAATGATGGCTGCAACCAAAAAATAGCTGAGTGTTGTGGTGGGCGCCTGTGGTCCCAGCTCCTTGGGAGGCTGAGGCAGAAGTTGAGCCCAGGAGTTGGAGGTTCCTGTGAGCTGTGATGCCACGGCACTCTACCCAGGGGGACAGCTTGCGGCTCTGTCTCAAAAAAAAAAAAAAAAAAAAAAGGATCATTCTTGATAATCTGGATGGGACATCATCCAATCAGCAAGAGACCTAACAGCAAAATGGAGGTTTCCCTGAGGAGGAAGAAATACACCACTGATGGCAGCGTCACCTCCTTCCTGAGTGTCTGCGGATTCAGCTTGCCCATCTCCACAGACATGGAAGTCAGTTTTTGGAAAACCCTGACTACTGTAGGTGAGGGTCGGGGAAGAGGAGAAGGCTGACAGTCTGATCCATAGAGGGCCTCTGGGAGATAAATCTCTGTACAGTCATCCCCTCTTGAGATGAGGCAGCTTTTGTATACCTGTCTCAGCTGTCACTGGTCTTCTGGGGGCTTGTGTGTGCGCTCCTGGGCATCCCAGGTAGACAGGTTTGTGGGTGGACTTCTCAAAGCCCTGGAAGTGGCTGGGGCTTGGGTGCACCTGTGGTGAGAGGGAGCTAGGCAGTCCCCAACCTGTCTCCTCCCTCCCTCTCCATAGTGACTCTGGGAGGTGGAAATTGTCACTCTCACTTCTCATGGAAGGAGCCCAAGGGGTGCAGGCAGAATCCAAACTCAATTCTGATGCCAGGGCCAAGTGTTTCTTCAGGAGACCAGAATGCAACAGGGCTCAGCCCACTGAACCCGCCCCTGGCAGCCTTCTGCCCTCTCTTTCTCAGTGATGAAGCTCAGACACGTTCATCTTTGCAGGTGGCTGGCTTTGTAAACAGCATTGGCATCTGTCGGCCCACAGCAGTGGGGACTTGTGGGAATGAAACACGGCAATACACATTACCAGGGCTCAACCTGGGGGCCTGGATTTAACTTGATGCTGTTCCTAGGCTCAGGTGCTGTCACTGAGGGAACAAATGTAGCCTAGCCCCTGAAAGCAGCCTGGACTTTGCCCTCTCTCCCACCTGCCTGTGTAGATGTCTGTGACCCACTGTCATCCTCTGTGGGCCTGTCTGGGGCACACAGAGGGTCCTCATTTGCTCATCTTTGGTAAGTAAGTATGTAAAGCCCCAGCTTTGTGGTAGCCTTTGCTGGCATCATGGTGCAGGACTGAAGGGAAAGCAGGCCATTAGGGGTGTGTGGGTTGTTTTGATTCTGGCTCTTGCTTCAACCATGGTAAGTGGTTTAACAGCCCTGAGTCTGCCGTCGAAGTGTCTCATCTTACACAGTGTCAAAAGGACTCAGGGATGTCCAACCTCCTCTCTTCTCTGCTGCACACTGGAAAAAGAGTTATCTTGGTCCAGTAAATGCACAAACACTAACCAAAGCTGATGAGCAAAAAAGAAAGGTCTGTGCATAATCTTTGTGATATCCACTTCCACAGATGAGCAACAAACTCCTCACATAATCTGCATACAGATTTTAAATACCCCTTGACCTTAGTTATCGACACTGTCCACATCTAGAACCATGGTCACACAACTATGCAGTTCCTCCCACAAAAAAAATAAGGAAATTCTGCCCCATTTGACTGTGTGGCTTATTTGGGCCAGTGAAGGTGATAGAACGTGCCCACATAGTAGGGCTTGCTGTCTTACACCTCTGCCGTCACCAGTAGAAGAACCTGCCCTGGGGGCCTGTTTGCTCAAGGGAGTGAGAGATATGGGGCAGATTAAGTAGTGCCTCAGCAGGCCTGCAGCATGAGGAGGACCTCCAGGCCTAGCCCCCAGCCCCAAGGCATGCAAAAGGTGTGTGAGAAATAAATGCTTTATTACTTATCACTGAGATTTCTGTGGTAGCTTGTTACACAGCAATAGCTGACCAATACATATATAAAACTACCTCACCCTGACACATATAGGCACTCAATACATGTTGACCGTGTGCCAAGTTCTCAGTTATCACAAATGAATGAAGCAGGAAAGCATTACTAGCAGTGATTCAAAGGCATTGGGAAATGTTGCTCTGGGGAAGAATCACTTTACCTAAGCAGGGCATCTCTTCTTTGTTTAAAAATAAGAGAAGTGGTACTGGACTCTTTCAACCTAACCCAGGTCAGGCGCCTCCTTCCCTCCTGCATTTATCAGCGCTCTTACCCCATTTGATTGTAATTATTCATCTCCCCCACCAGCCCATGAGCTCTTGATGGCCAGGACTGAGTCTTTATGTGTCCTTGGAATTCTTAGATGTAAAGATGGAGCCCAGGAGAGAGCTGGCTCTTTAGTTTTTGAGCTTTTTTTCTTTTTCTTTTTTTTTTTTTTTTAAACATTTTCTGTTTTTCTTTTTTCTTTTAATCGGACAGAATGTTCCAAGGTTAGAGAGCTGGCTCTTTATATGTTTGTCAGACAGCACTGAATTGAATAGTTCGATGGAAGCATTTTGCTTTAAAACTTACCTGTGGGCTTGTACTTCAGGAAGTCAGCCAGCAATTCCCAAATGCCGGACCAGCTAATATCAACATCTTTGAGGACCAGCCATGCCAGGCTGCTTCAGGCAGCCCTGAGTCTATTTCAGATGGGGCTGGCCGCCAGGAGGAGTAGGAAGGAGGTGTAGCAGATTTCTGTCTGTGCCTCCATCCCCTCAGGGCTCTTCATCTCCCACCCTATTCCCCCTTCCTCAGTCACAAATGCACTTCAGCTTTCTTAAGAGCCCAGCCTCTCAGAGGCAGCTGCCCACCTGCCTCCCCAGCCCTGCTGCACATCAGCCCGAGGGACCTGGGGGTCCTCAGCCTGGCATCAGGCGCGTTGGCAGTGGGCCTGGCACACACAAGCACACCAACTGTGGGGTCTTTGCTTTGTCTCAAGGTGCTTGCTGTTTTGTAACCCTGGGATTGGCCTCACTTCCTGTCTGTCCTCCAGTTTCCTACTTTACCAGTCACCCAAGGCTGAGCCTTGGTGATTGTGGCACATTCCTGACCACCTGACAGCCTTCAGGCCCCAATTCCTGAGGACAGACCCTGCGCCCGCAAACTGGGTGCCTCTAAGCTGCCATCACACCTCACTTCCCAGTCCAGAGCCCTGGCTCTTTACCTGTTTGTGGAATAAATGAGTGAAACCAATTAGAAGGCCACAGCTTCTAGAATTGCCACAGCATGGGGTACCCATGCCACATCAATCTGTCTGGGATATCAGCTTCTGTGTGACTGAAGCTCACGTTTTCTAGGCTCCTTGGACATACCCTGACTATCTTTAGGGGCTGGCTTTAAACTGGAACCAGGGTATTCAGTGTCAGTCTCCTGCCTGCCCCAGGCTCTCACTGTGGAAGTTACAGCCTGCTTGCCGGGCCACCTGATGGAGCTGTGCGGTGGGTACTCGGGAGGGCTGGGGAAGCTGCATTGCTTTGGGCATCAGGGATGTGTTCTCTTCCTCTAGGGAGAGGCAGCCTGTGCCCCACACCACGTACGGTCTTCTGCATGTCAGTTTGTCTGGGACGGTATCTCTTCAGGCCTATTTGCCCAGTAAAATCATTATTAGAATCCCCTTCACTCTCGTAAGTGCCCTGTTTCAGATGATAAATTATATGGCCTCTATTTATACCCAGTGTCCTAAAACATTTTCCTTCTGAGGACGTATCTTCTAGTTCTCAGGGGCTCTGAGCTATGGCGTTCTTCTTTGCCTCTCCTGACTTTGCTCAATGTCTGTGAACTTTCCCAGAGTTCATAAAGACATGAGAATTGTGGCAACTTCTTGTGGGTGGTGATGTTTCAGCCTGGCTGAAATTCTCCCAGATCTGTTCATCTCTGGCTTTCGTGACCAGCCTGCACAGGCATTTCCCGCAGTGCCAGACCCCACGGTGGTCAATAAGCCATTGATTAGAGCCATATTACAGCTGTACAACCAGTCCCTGAGATCCCAACATTTTCTGTTTAATTTAATTCAGCAAACATTGATCGAGTGCCTGGTTTAAGCAAACACTAGATGACTCCTGCGGTCCTTTTCCAACTTTGAGGTCTTTTGCTTATATGAATTTATGCTACCATAAGAGAGAGAGCTTTGGCTCTACTAGCCTATTGCTGAAAGTTTGCTTCTAGTAATTGTTAGGTCACTTGTGGACCAAATGTGTTACCAACAATGGTTATGGGTGACCCTTAACAGCACAGGGATTAGATGTGCCGGCCCTGTGCAGCCAAAAATCTGAAAATAACTTTTGACTCCAAAAACTTAACTGCTAACATCCTACCATTGACCAGAGCCTTACCAATAACATAAACAGTAGGTTAACACTTATTTTGTATGTTATATTAATTGCAGACTGTATTCTTCAAGTAAGCTAGAGAAAATAAAATGTTGTTAAGGAAATCATGAGGAGAATAAAATAGATCTACCACTAGTTAAGTGGAAGAGGATCATTGTAAAGCTCTTCATCCTCATGGTCTTTGCACTGAGCAGTTGACCAGGAGGTGGGGAGAGAGGCTTGCTGTTTCAGGGATGGCAGGGGTGCAGGAGAGAGAGGCAGGGACACTCAGTGTATCTTCAGGAAATACGTTGTACTTTCTGACTTTAAAAAAAATTTTTTTTATTAAATGATAGCTGTATACATTAATGCAAACATGGGGTACAGTGTAGTGTTTTCATATACAATTTGAAATACTTTCATCAAGCTGGTTAACATAGACTTCATGTCATTTGCTTAGTCGTTGTGTCAAAACATTTATATTCTAGTTCTACAAAAGTTCACCTGTACCCTTGTTAGACAGACCATATAGGTGATCTTTCCAGTCACCCTCTCACCACCCAGCCGCCCTTGTCCCCTCCCCTTCCCCACCCCCTCCCCATATTCTTGGGCTAGAATTAGGTTGTAGCTTTCATGTGAGAGCTATAAATTAGTTTCATAAAAGGGCTGTGTACATTGTATACTTTTTCTTCCATTCCTGTGATACTTTGCTAAGAAGAACATTTTCCAGTTCCATCCATGTAAACATGAAGGAGGTAAAGTCTCCATTTTTCTTTAGGGCTGCATAGTATTCCATGGTATACATATACCACAGTTTATTGATCCATTTGTGGATTGATGGGCACTTGGGCTCCTTCCATGACCTGGCAATTATGAATTGGGCTGCAATAAACATTCTGATACTTTCTGACTTTTCAAAAAACTTTTGTATCTTTCTAAAAGTGTTTGGACATGGTTGCAATCTGTCTGGCACCACTTCTTTAAGTTTCAGTGCCCACATCATAGAAGGATATGTGTTGTAAAAGAAATAAAAAGCAGTCTTGAATATTCAGAACTCTTCTGCCAGGTCGTCTAATGCCAATTTGTTTTCTGGCACACTTCTTCTGTGTCTTCTTCATCGTCATTTGGCACCAGCTCAGACTCACTCATCTCCATCAGGGCATCTTCTGTTAATTCCTCTGGTGTGGTGTCTCTTATTTCAATTTCTCTGATATCCCATCTTGAAACCCTTCACCCCTCACCTTCATTGCCTCATCCATGATCTTTTTCATGATTTCCTTGATAGGCTCTGTTGTAAATCCTGTGAAATCATGCAAAATATCTGGACATAGTTTTCTCCAGCAGGAAGCTATTGATTGAGGCTTGATGACTTTCATGCCTTTTACTGTCCCAAGGATGACACCTTCGCTGGTGTCCTCTTCCGAGTCTCTTATGGCATCCTCCCTCTTGGGGTCCTTCCTCTTGGAATCCTCTCTTGGGGTCCTCCCTCTTGGGATCCTCTGCCCTAGCATTCACATAGCTCCCTTCATGTGCTACCGTGTATGATGAGCCTTAAAGGTCCTCATGTCCCCTGATCTAGAACCTGGATCGGATAGATTGTGTTTGTGGGCAAGTGGACCATTTCAGCATCTTAGATTTTGAACTCATGGGATGCTGGGTAGCTGGGGGGTGTTCTAATATTAAAGAACTTGAAAAGGCAATCCCTTACTTCCTGACTTCAGGGACAAAGCATCAGAGGGACCAATCCAGAAAAAGCGTTCTCATTGTTCAGGTCTTCTCATTATACAATCAAAAAGTCTAGCAGCTGGTGTTTATATTTCTTCTTTAGAGCTCAGAGGTCACCACCTTTACAGATAAGGGAAGTCTGGATAATAAACCCAACTGCACTGCACACAAGAGTGCTGTTAGCTTATCATTTCCTGCCTTCGATCCCTGTGTTCATTCCTCTCCCTTAGTAAATGTCCTTTGTGGTGTTTTTTTCTCCAGGATAGGACACTTTGATCTGCATTAAAAACGCCCTGACAGATATCCTTCCTCCCTGGTAACTTAATGGCATCTGGGAACTCAAGTGCTGCCTCTTGATCAGCAGAAGCTGCTTCTCCTGTTATCTTAACATTTCTTAAGTCAAAGCACTTTCTGAAATTATCAAACTATCCTTTGCTGGCATTAAACCCTCTAGTTTTAGATCCTTCACCTTCTTTCTGCATTAAGTTGTCATATAAGGACTTCACTATTCTTGGACCATTTTAGAATCTATAGGTATACCTTTGTTTTAGCAATCCTATACCCATAGGAAAGCTGAATTTTCAATATGAGATAAAAAGATATTTCACAAAATGTGCAAAGTTCTTCTGCCTGCTCGTATAGCTGCAGTAAAGGCTTCACAAATTTCTTCTCTTTTTATCATAGTCCTGACACTGGATTTATTTATCTTGAAATGGCAGGCAACCAGAGCTGCAGACCTCAGTCTATGGTACATATTGAGCAATTCAGCTTTTTCTTGTAATGCCCTGACTTTTCTCTCCTTGCCAGCACTTCCAGCATCCGAGAAACACTTTTTAGGGAAGGCAAGCAGATCATTATTGTTGCATGACAACACCAGCAACACATGGACTAATCTAAATTAAAAAAAAGAAAAGATGTGGGTACAAAATTATTACAGCAGGACAGTATGAACTAGAGTTGATTTATACAATTTTGATTTCATGCTGTGTCTTTATATTTATTTACACTTATTTACATTTTTCTCAAATGGTCTCATATATTTTGTGTGTAAGTTTGGATAAATTTAACTTTTTATAATAGGTGTGTGTCCATTTTATGGTAGTAAATGATAAGTAGGCTGGTATCTACATATATTTCATGCATGCATGAAATACCTAAATTTTTCTTAATTTTATTTTGGTATTTCTAGAGTCATACAGTTTATCTGTAAGTTTTTTCAAATTGTCAAAAATCTCCAAAATTTTTTCCAGTATGTTTATTGAGAAAAAACATCCATGTATAAAAGTAGATTGTACACAGTTCACGTGTCAACTGTATAAACGCCAGACAAAATATCTTTTAAGAAACTATGTGCACTGGGCACAGTGGATCACCCCTGTAATCCTAGCACTCTGGGAGGTGGAGGTGGGTGTAATGCCTGAGCTTACGAGTTTGAGACCAGCCCGAGCAAGAGCGAGACCCAGAATCTAAAAATAGTCAGGCATTGTGGCCAGCACCCGAAGTCTCAGCTACTCAGCAGGCTGAGGCCAGAGAATTGCATGAGCCGAAGAGTTTGAGGTTGCTGTGAGCTATAATGGCAGGGCATCCTACCCAGGACTACGGGGTGAGACTCTGTCTTAAAACAAACAAACAAACAATAACCAAAAGAAAAACTATGTGAAGGCCCTGAAGAGTGATAAAATCATACAGAAATAATAGGAGATTTCAGAAATCTGGAAGGAGAAATCTGCACTGATATTTCCATTTCTATAGTTTGGCACCTGAAAACAGATTCCAGTTGTTGCTTCTCAAGGTGGCAAAAATTCAGATAAATACCTGAATTCTTACTTGTTGAGGGATCAAGAAGACTGGCTTTGGGACCACTATCACATCTCTAAAGTGATAAAAGAAATCCTGCAAAGGAGGAAACACAAAGAAAAAGCCCAAGTTCTGTGTATAGGTTCTGCCCAAATTTCTTGCTAGAGCTCTGCAAGCTTGAGAGCAAATGACAAGTGGTTAGGCTAAAATGAAAATAACTAAAATGAAAATTCACGGTTGGTTACTTAAGGGGAGATAGGATTTGAAGTTTGAGCTTAGATGAATTAAGTACCTGCTAAAATGAAATTCAATGATCTTTAGAGGAATATAACAGAATCCAGTGTCTACAGTGTTTTATAACATCCAAGATACAATTTCAAATTACTGGACAGATGGAGAAATAGGAAAATGTAATCCACAGTCAAGTCACCTTTTACTAGAGTAGTGTGTGTAATAACTGATCATAAAGTCTTGGTAGCAAACAATAATAAGCATTTATTTTTGTTGACTTGTCCACAGGTCAGCTGACTGGTTTTGCTGATTTGAAGTGAGCTTGACTGGCCTAACTCCTGTGGTCAGCTGAAATTTGGCTAGGCAGCTTTGCTAAACTTGGCTGGACTCTTTCACATGGCTGGGGCTTCAACTTGAGCAATGGCGCTAATTTGGCTTTGCTCAAGTATCTCATTCCACCACCAAGATAACCAAGCATTTTTTAATGTTAAAGGAGAGAGAATAGAAATGCACACAGTTTCTTAAAGCCTGGGTTCAGAACTGGCACACTGAATTTCCACTACATTTCTGTATTTCACTGACCAAAGGAAGCCACAAGGATATATGAGAAGAGCCATTGTGAAAGTCACATTCCAAGGACTTGAACACAGGAAGAGATGAGGAATTAAAACCATTTTTGTTATCCATCCATAATAGCCATGAAACTACGATTTTGCTTTTGATGGTAGTGGATGATCTCAGGAATACCAGTAGGGGAACAGGGAAAGTGGAGACAGTAAGAGAAGAAAGTCCATCAAGATGTGCCGAGCAGATTACTGCTGGAGGCAACTGGTATGGGATTTTTTCTAGGAGGCATTATGGACCATGCTTCATCCAAGGAGTAAGGAAACTGGTATATTTTTCCATTTGGTCCCATTAATCATGTGGGTTACTTTATGGGGTATCAACTCCTCAGCAATTTTTTTTGTAACTCAAGACACTTGGCTTGGTGGACTCCTTCTTGGACAGGAGCATTAGATGTGATTTCTGCCCAGGATAGGCCCACTCTGAGCCAAGACAATAGCTGTGGGAGGAGAAGGAAGTAGACTGAGCCCACCAAGAAGAAAACTGGGCAGGATTTTTCAAGGCTCTAGGGAGGGCCCTGGGTACACACAATCCATGCAAAGAGGTGTTTACTTACATCCCTAAATGAGAAAACCTGAGTGACATCTGGGTTTCTAATTCCAGGACAGAGTTTGCAAGGGGAGGCCTATAAATATTTTCGGAAGATTATTTTTCAGGTATACATGTCTTGCCCATATTCTTTACGAGTTAGATCTAATTCACACATTTTTGATGGTGTGCTGGTTAAGTGTTTAACAATTGGCTTTGTAGGGAAAATATTTGCATACATATACATAAATAAGCTTACTATAAATTTAACTTATATAAAAGATGCATAGCACAGAATCTATAAATAATAACAAACTATATAATAGTTTTTATTACAAATTCCATAAAACTAATAGATTGTCACAGAATGCATTAGTTGATTTCTGCCAAGTCTACTGATTTTGTCTGTGAGAAAACTATAGTTGCAATTGATGAATGAAGAATTTCAACATGAATGCTGGTTAATAGTCTTGTTCACACTCAAGAGTAAGATGAACATGGAACAATGAAACTGTCAGAACTTTGCTCACTTTTCAATATTATATTAGGAACTTCTTTGCTGAGTCAGATAGTAGTTTTGGAACTCTTTCCTCACATTTAGCTACTCACCATGTAGTGGAAACAGGTGTGACACACTTCTATATTTAATTTGCAAAATTCCTTCACTGTCTTATCAGACAATCAACAAAATGGCTGGTGTGATGCCTTTGATCAGGGAGCGGGAAGAGATGCTCTACAGCCCCCACTGCATGGTGTTCCTACCATGTAGACACAATAGGCAGAAGTAACCTTAAGAGTATAGATATAGTCAACTGTAGTAAAATCCTTAAGATGTGCAGCTGGGTGCAATGGCTCTAATCTTACTACTCTGGGAGGGCAAGGTGGGAAGATCGCTCGAGCTGGGGACCTCAAGACCAGCCTGAGCAAACTGAGAGACCATATCTATTAAAAATAGAAAAATTTGGAAGGTATTGTGGCGGTCACCTATAGTTGCAGCTATTCAGGAGGCTGAGGCAGGAGGATTGCTTGGACCCAGGAGTTTGAGGTTGCTGTGAGCTAGGCTGACACCATGGCACTCTAGCCTGGGCAACAGAATGAGAATCTGTCTCAAAAACAAACAAAAAAATCTTTAGGATGTGGTGACTTTTTAATTTTATTAACTTTATTCCTGATATAATGTATTGTAAGTTTATATAATTTAATTTGCAATAATGGCTGAGTTTAACAACCACATGTGGAGTTTCTGAATTTAACAATAGGCTTTTATGAGCTCAGTGCAGCCCTGTGGCCTCTTCCCTCTTCTTCTCCCCAGTGGAATTTCCAGATATAATGAATTTAAGAAAGAAATTTATTGTTTCCCTCAACATTGTATACCTGGTTCCTGGGCCAATGCCTAGCACAAAGACTGTCCTCAAAAAAATGTGTTGAATAAATAAAATTCTAGGTCTTTTTTCCCTTTAAAAGCCCATAATTTTATGGGCTTCACTACTACTAAGGCTACTGATGACAGTGGGAGGTTCAGGTTGTTGGTTTGTTTCCCAGCTCTGCTACTGACTAGCTGTGTGAATTTTCACAAGATATTGATTTCCTTGTGTTTCCATTTCTTTTATAAAATAGGCATAATAGTATTACTGTGTGTAATCATGAGATATGTATGACTGAATGTTTCCAGTGCTTAGAACAGTACCTGGTGCCTATAGACCATATATTATTATTATTATCTATATCATTTAGGGGCATCTCCTGCATGCCAAGGACTCTCCTAGAAGGTTTCAATGATTTCTTTGTAATATTTTAAATAATGTTTTAAAGATGAGATTGCTGAGGTCTGGAGAGACTTTGTGATGTGGCTTTCAGGGAGCAGAGCTGAAAATGGGACCCAAGCTACTGGCTCTAAAGCCCAGACTCATTCTATAAGGCTGGGAGTCCATGAATCTAGAATACTGCATCTCCCTGTGTGTCACCCAGAATCAGGCTGGGCAGCTCTGGACTGCTGCTGCTTGGCTCTTCTTGGACTCTGGGTTCAGACAGATGCCAACAGGTTTAGGCATGTTCAGTGTGAGGTCCTGCTGCCCAGCATGTGCCCTACAAGTGCCAGATGTCATCAGTCATCCCCCAGCCTTTGCTGGCCCTTTGTAAAGGCAAGTCTCAGGGGTAGCAGGTAGGAGGACTGCTGGCTGGCTCTTTCTTTGACCATTCTCTTCTTGCATTGCTCTTTCAAGATTTCTTTGTTTCATTTTTTAAAATTAAGAGTTGTGTGTGTGTACACATCTTTCTGACATTTATACCCTTCACACGGACTTAACAAGTGTTATTAATAACACATTGTCATAGTTGATTTAGGTTTCTACATGGCAAAACATTACAAATAAAGTTCCAGTGTTCTGTTTCCTTCCTGGCTGAGTTCTCTTCTTTCTCTCTTGTGATGGTTTGAATGTTAGTGCCCTCTGAAACTTCTGTTGAAATTTAATCCTTGATGTTACAGTATTAAGAACTAGAGCCTTAAGAGATGATTGGGTCGTGAGTTTTCTGCCCTCATAAATAGGCTAATCCAGTCATGGATTAATGGGTTTATGGATTAAGGGATTGTCATGGGACTGAGTCTGTTACAAAAGCCAGCATGGTTCTCAGTGAGACCGTATGGCCCTGTGATGCCTTCTGCCCTGTTATGATACAGCACAAAGCCCCCACCAGAGGCTGACCAGATGCAGGGGTTTGATCTTGAACTTACCAGCCTCCAGAGCTATAAGAAATAAATCTTTTTGATTATTGGATTCATTTTTATATATGTCTCATATTTCTTTCATCATGCCTCGTAGCTTAGCCATGCTCTGCAAGTCCCCAGGGTGCACCACATGGATTCCTGTCCTTGCTGCCCTCAGGGCTCTGAACTGAAAGTGCCTGATGACCATTCATTTGAATTGTTCAAGTTGATGTTGAAGCAGGTTTTGTTATTTTTTCAAGGGCGAGGGGTTCTCAAAGTAACATTATTAACAGAGAAAGAAAGAACTGCATTTTTAGGCTCTTTCTCTGTGCCCAAAGTCTTATTAATTGTATCAGTAAAGGTTCTTTGGGTAGCAGCTGTGACTGAACCTGGCCCCCTCGGTGGGATGTATTGGTCCCCTCACCCATCACTGGAAGCCCCAAGGCAGACAGTGTCAGGCTGGGACACTGATGCATGTCAACAGCAGCATGAGGTACCTCTTACTTTGTCTTAATTTTCTTAATTTGTCTCTGTCTTGCACAAAGTCAGGTTCCTTCTACCAGCAGCTTTAGTTGGGGGATCATATGGTTGCAGGTAGAAACAGGAAGTATTTGCTTGGGCATTCACCACCAAAGAGAGGTTAGAGCCTCTGTAGTATGAAATCAAAGTCTGACCCTTCAGTCCTCCTGGCTCATGTTGGCTCAAGAACAATAATTAGGGACTGTCATACACAGGTGACTTAAGGCTGGTTTCCTGAGCCAATTACATACAACACATGTTCTTGTATATAACAATTGAACATTTAAATGTACAGTTCTTAAAGAACCCTGTAGAGATACGCAGTCACATGGATATTTACTGTTGTGCCTCCTTCATAGGTGAGGAAATTAAGCCCCATCAGTGACCAGTTAAGGTTACTCAAGAGTAAATAGGAAAGTTGGGATTTGAACTCCTATCTGTCTGACACCACACATTTCTAAGAGCCTTCAGAGTTTCTGTGTAGACACACTTCACTTCCCTTAAAATACTTCTCTCAAAATATTTCCAGTGTCATATAAAGAGGCTCCAAGGGAAGGGAGACACCTTTTACAAATATTCCAATTAACAAGTTGAGTCTCATTTATCAGCGGTAAAGGTCTCTGAGTCACACACTTAACAGAGCTGAAATAGGGTGAACAAACTGATTGGATTGCAAGTCCAATTGGTTCCAGTTCCAAGTCTCAGATCTTCATTTTCCTGGGTCTACAAGGCCATGGGGGTGCATCACACTTTGAATTAGAGACCCACTATGGTAGGCCAGTATTTTCCACAACTTGTGTAACCATCACCTTTGACCCTGTGCACTAGCAGGTGGGTAGGGGACTAAAGTTGCTTAAGTCCTGCTACAGGTCAGGCACATTGCACGGGTAACCAGCTGTCAGACAAGAGGCCTCAAGTCAGGTGAACTTGACATGAACCCCCTGCCACATTCATTAACTGTGGAAATATAAGGGCCTGTGAATTTCAGGGGAGGAAGGTGAGGGACTTCCACTAGCAGCCCAGCAGAGGAGGGGAATCCTTGAGTGTGGAGTCCATCCCCACCACATCAACCATAATGTAATGTAAAACTTACCCCTTTCAGTTTCTACAGCAAAACATAAACAAAGCATTTATGAATTTTAGAGGGATGAGTTGGGAGTGTGGTCTATATCATGGCAGTGGTTCTTAAACTTGGTGTGAAAAAGGAACACAGGCTTGTGCTTAAGGAGGAAAGACAAGGCTTGGACCTTTGAGTTTCAACCATGGCTATGGGGTTTTTTTTTTTTGCAGTTTTTGGCCAGGGCTGGGTTTGAACCCACCACCTCTGGTAAATGGGGCCGGCACCCTACTTCTTGAGCCACAGGCACCACCCAATGGCTATGTTTTTCTGGCAGGTATAGTTTGTCTGGTATTTGCTTTCTCTGTCCTTTTCCTCCTTATTTTCCCCTGATGTATTTATGAGGATTACCTGCTGGTCTACTTACATATGCACTCATCAGTGGAGGACTGGAGGTTTGGATCTTTTGGTTTTCTCCTTAGGCTATTAGTAGAGCATTCATGTAAAAGGAGGACCAAAGTTGTGTTCTGGGCTGTCTAGAACATTTTCTTATGATCCAGGGTTTTGCGTTTCTGGTGTGTGTATGGCCACTTTACCCTCCACTGATAATGAAGATGGCAGATGTTACTCTGTTTTGTTGCGATGTAAGCTCTCTTCTCTTGTGCTACTGCCCTAGTGACAGAGGGCTTCCTACAAACATGTCTTCTTTTTTAGCTCCATATCTGTGCTTCTCTAAATTAAACTTGATGCAGACAATTTTTTGCTGCCAGCTGGTCTGTTCCAAAATTCCCATTACTGCATTTCAGATAAGAGCCCTAGGTTTTGGATTCTAATACCTACTCCTCAACGCTAGAATTTATTTTTCTTGGCTTGTCAAAGACCTGGAGCTCAGGTGTATTTTTCTTCCTCCTGCTTTGAAGCCTGGAGTCTCCTCTGTATCCTACTTCTATGATAAAAAACTCATACACTCACTATGTCCTACAGAGTCTTGCTGCTTCACCTCTGCTTATCCCTCTACCCTCACCATGCTCCACTTTCCCCCACGCACAGTGTGTCAGGCATACTGGACTGCTTTATATTCCTCCAATGTGCCGAGGAGGCATCATGCTCCCTCCTGACATGGGCCTTTGCACATGCTTTTGCCTCTGCTGAGAATGGTCTTCCTCACTCTCTTGCTCAAGTCAGTATCTTTGCTTCTTTGCAAAAATATCCCCTGGTCTCAAAGCCTCTTAGATGCTCTAATTGTACACTTTTGTGGGGTCTTCTTTCTTCATTGAACTTGCTGAAGATGTCACCTTGTGCTCATTTGTGATTATTACTTTATATGTGTGTGTTTCCCCATTTTGGTGCAGATGATGTTGCTCATCGATCTATTCCAAGCTGCATGAGCAACTTGCACATGGCAAGTGCCCAGTAAGTACTTGTTGAAATAAAGGGAGAGGGGGAGGAATGAAAGAGAAAAAGGAAGGAAGAAAGGAAGGCTAAGCGGCTCACCAATGCCACAGTTAGCAAGAGGTGGAACTGGAACTTGCCCCTCAATCTTCAGCCTCCAAAATTCTTATACTTTTCCCCAATAGCAGCTGCTTCTTAAATCCCAGTTCTTCAGACCTCTGGGCAGGCACTGCCTGGCCTTTCTTCTGCATCTTCTCCCTGCTGTGGTTGCCTCTGGGTGGCAAGTGAGGGCATCACGTTCTGATTTATACTGTGCATTTTCCCTTTCATCATATTTTTATTGCAAATGACACTAGATTTAATCATTTTCATCAAGACATTAATTGCATTTATGTCCTGAGGGAGTTTTTAAGGAAAGGGTGCAACTTTCTGAGCCACAAGGAAAGAAGGAAGGGGTAAATGGAATCTTGTACCTGGAATGGAGGTGGTTCTCACATCAATGACCATCGGCTGGGACATCGTCAGGGACGATGATGTTTCCTTTCCTTCCTTACAATGGAACGTATAGTTCTCTTATAACAGATTGTATAATCTTCCACCGGTTCCCTGGTTTCTTAAGTTATGAATGAACATGGTGACAGTGATTTGTCGCCCCATTCTCTACCAAAGCATAGCCACTCTTCGTTCATTACTTCACTTGGCTGCACGCACACCACAAAGCCACTTGAACTGGGCTGTGATTCCCTCGGCCTCTGTGGGAGAGAGGTGAGACTCCAGCTCTGAATTACTTAACTCTTTGAATCTCAGTGTCCTCATCAGTAAAGTAGGATTAATAACGTCTGCCTCTTGGAGCAGCTGTGGTGAGTACAAGGCTAGCAAAGGTGAGGGGACCTGCCCCGGTGCCGGCCTGAATAATGAGTGTATGTCCTCCTTGTCATCCTCACAGAAGGTGTGTGTGATATGCTGTGGCAGGTTTTGTCACTCAACAGCAAGGTGACTTGGGCATTTATCTTGTCTGTGCCTCAGTTTCCTTGTGTGCACAATGTACTTGCTAATTCTTATTTTAGCTAATTCAGTATGTCAATACAAGGTAATCTAATCCAATGACAGTTTTGCAATGTGCATTCAAGAAGTGACTGCTGATTTTTTGCTGTTGTTTCTATAGATACCTGATCATTTTGGCTAATTGCACAAGGACGTTTGCCAAAGTCCTTTTGAATGACATTCCTGAGGTAATAAAATTATACATTCTATTGTAATTCAGCTCAAGGAACTTTCAGGGATTACAGGACATTTCCCAGCCACCTCGGTTTGCCTTGTATCCCTTAGGACAAAAATCAACATATAGCCCATGAAGCCATCATGTTGCAACGTCCTCCAGTCCTTCACAATGTCCCCGAGCTGCAGTTAGGGGATCATCATGCCTAGAAGGTACCGGGATGGCTGCCTCAGTATTTGTGTGAGGAGTGTGAGTTTCTCCCAGCTTCTCTGCTGGGCTCAGACTGCGGATAAGACCTCACCTTGGTGGGCTCATCACTCCCTCCCCCCAACATAAGAGCACTCTGGTTATTTCTGAGAGGCCTGGGGGACCTCATGTGCTCTCAAGGACAGCTCCCTACACTGCTGTGCTCTGTCTAATGTGGCCGAAAGCCCACCGGTTTCCATCACCAGAGTCTGCTGTGAAAGTACAATGCCAAGGCTTTTGCCATGGGCAGGAGGATGTTCTGGCGCTTTCCAGATGCCCAAATGGCGCACGAACCTGCTCCCAGAGCCACAGTGCACCTGGGTGGTCTTTCTGGGCTGGCCTGGCTCTTTTGTGCCTCCACAGTGAGCTGGTGGATGGTGGCTGAGGCTAATGATGGGACGCTGCTTTACATCCTATTTATTTATTTATTTTTATTTTTTATTAGATCATAATTGTGTACATTAATTCTATCCTAGGATACAGTGTGTTGCTTCCGTATGCAGTTTGGAAAACTCTCATTCAACTGGCTAACAGAGCCATCATGTCTTTCTCATAATTGTTGTGTTAAGACATTTATATTCAACCTTTAGACAAATTCACGTGTACCCTAATAGGATAAATTATAGGCGTGATCCCCACAATATCATTTACATTCTATTTAATTCTCACATTTCACATCCACCATACAAGGTGGACATTTTTATTATTCTTCTTTTACAGGGGAAGAAACTAAGGCCCAGAGAAGTTCTATAACTTGCTGATTTGTCTCTCTTAGTTGGTAGCCAAGCGGGGATTCTAGCCCAGCTGTCTTCAACTTTCAGGCTCCTGGGCTTAGCCTGTATCACACCCACTAGTTTAGCCAAATAAATTCAACTTTCCAATGACCCCATAGTTATCTTAATGCACTGTTTCTACACTATTTCTCTGACCCCTGGCTGCCCCTTCCGACAGCAGAGGGATGGGGGCTGTCAGTGTGTCCTCAGTCAGAAGGTGTGAGGGGCTCTCGTGAGTTGAGGGTGTGCTCCTGCTTCAGTCCCTTTCATTAAAGTGTCTATACCAGGGCCAGTTCCCAGAAAAGTCTCAGCCTGTGGTGGGAGGTTGGGCCAGCAAAATCCTCAGTTGGGTTTACAGAAAATGTATCAGAGTTGAATCTGGACTTGTTCTGTAAATGGCGCCTTTTGGTTTCTTCCTGTTTCCCCCTCTCTGGGGAAAGATTACACGGATGCAGCCTTTGAGCTCTTCCGCACATGCCTTCCCCTGAGCTCTTCCGCACATGCGTTCCCCTGAGCTCTTCCGCACATGCCTTCCCCAGCAAGACCAAGGCAACATTTAAATCTGATCTTTGAAAGTTTACCGCCAGGCTGGAGGAATCCATTTTTGTTTAACTATTAATTAATTTACTCATTAAGTCATGTAACACTTGCTGTGATAGGCGAGACCAAGGTGAATTGAGCATTAATATTTTCCTTTTCTTGGCTATGTTTCTGGATCATTTTATTTTCAAACTTACCCATAAGGGTCCACAGTCTGGCTCTGTCCACCTTGGAGAGTTTGAGTAGTGGGGACATCACAGAGATCAAGGGACACAACTGGGGCCTGAGTCCACATCTTCTCATCACAATTCCAGGAATCCCCTATCTCAAGTCTCAGTGTGTTTTTCTATTGTATCAGACTCAGTTTGAAAATCTCATTTTTTAGGGGAAAACAAAGAGAAGCAAGGCTGTGTGCATTATGAGTAATGCACCACCCGCCCATCATCTGCCCAGCATGTGTGACTGAGTGAGGAATCGTGATGGCCAGGCATGCGCTGGGTGCCTGGGATGTGGAGATGAGTAGGGTAAGATCTGTGTCCTTGAGGGGCTCATGTGATCTCAGTGATGAAGGTGGGCAAGAGGACCACTGTGGGATGGGAGCTGGAGGATGCATGGGTCTTGGGAGCTCAGAAGAGGGCATCTACCTGGGCCAGGGTGGCTCAGGCAGGATCTCAGGAGGCCAGACCCTATCAGCTGAGCTTTGAAGGGAGAGGAGGTGGGTAGGCTGAGTGTCAGGGGCTGAGGGGAAGGGTCAACATACACAGGACATGGAAATGTGAGAGAATATGCAGGGGCTGGGAATGAATGACAATGTCCTTGATTGACAATGACACCAATAAAGCCTCTGATTGGGGAATGGTAAGAGAACCAGGAACTGTGAAGGGGCTTATATGTCATGAGAGGGAATCTGAGCTTGAACCCACAGGAAAGGAAGAATGGCTCAGGGATTTTAATCATGGCCGGGGATGTGGTTCAGAGGAGCAGCAGTGAGGAGAATGGATTGGAGGCAAGTGGAGAAGAGGGATGGGTTAGTAGGCTGCAAGGGCGTCTTGCGTATGGTGGATTCTGAGTTCTTTACTGTTGTCTCCGTTACTCTCTAGAAAGTTCGACTTGGAGAATATCACCTTGAGAGCCTGTAGACACCCCTCCCCTCATGTTTCCCTGTGAGGGAGACAGGTGGTTTCATTGTCTCAACACCAGGCTCAGGCGATGCACTGGGAAGGCAGGAGGCAGATGTGTGATGACTTAAGGAGGTCGGGCTGCTCCTGGGTGTTTGGGATGTGCTTAAAGGATGAGTAGGGTTTGGGATGGTTGTCCGCAGGCTGGCAAGGGGACTGTGGGGAACCTTTGCAGGCAGGGATCACTCTGTGCACACCATGAGGGAGGTAAGCTAGTGCAACGTGGTCCATGTGGAATTTATGTACTTTTTTCTTTCAAGTGGATCCACATCAATTAAAACATGCTTGATTAATTGAAGTCATTAGTGATTGACGCAAGTTCATGTTTATTAAGTGCTACATTTTGTGTAAGTGCCAAAAAGCCCTGTTCCTCCAAGGCTTTTCCTTAGAGCCTTAGTTCTACAAGACATTAATGAGAATCATGGATTGAAGTGTTCCTGCTCAAATATGTCGGGGGAGAGGAATGTTGGCATTTCCAACATTCCCAGCAGAACCATGTGACAGTCCAACTCACGTTCTGAATCACTGGACCAAAGATACTTGAACAGGCGAGAGGCAGCCTTTGCCAGATGGGAGACCCTGCTTTTCTCACCCTTCCTCTGTGGTGGTGACTACTCTACTCCTCTGTGTCCCCACTGTGCCTGCAGAGCCTGGCTTCATGACACCAAAATTACTGCAAAGCATCCTTTGCTCTCTCCAACCCAGACCAGTGACTACTTGAGGGCAGGAACAGGCCCAACTTCTCTCTGTTCTTCAGTGCATAGCTGGAGGCCTAGTTCTGCCCCTCTACTCATCTCTGGTCATTTATAAGTGTCCCCAGCCGTGGCATCATCCTAGGCCATGTCGATGTCCCATTCCCTGAGATTTCTTAGACTAGTGATTTTCAACCAGTGTACTATGGCACACGGACGTGTCACAAGCAGATCTTAGGTATGATCTTAGGTGCCGCAAAAAAGTTTTAAAGATCATTAATTAAATTATTTTTGAAAGAAGTTCAAAGCACAGTAAGTATATTCTTTTGTTTACTCTTTTTTTATCAACATAATTTAAGTTTGTGTGGAAGTCTAACTGTAGGTTCAAGTGTGCTATGAGATTAAAAAGGTTGGTAAACACTCCCTTAGATGCTCTACATGGCCCTTGCTAATGACCATTCTATCCTGGGGTCATCCCACAGCTGGCACAGCCTCCCTCAGCCTCTTCCTGCCAACTCTGTGTTCTCTCCTAACTCTCCATGGACACAGGTTCCAAGTGCCCAGCATACTTCAGGCTCCAGCCCACTTTGGTTTTGGAGTTTGTGACAGAGCTAAGGTCAGAAGGGAAGGAGAACCCAATCCTTTGACTGCTGGCCAGAGCCCACTGTGGGAAGCACAAAAGAAAGGGCCTGTAAGTAAGATTCTGGGTTGAATCTTGCATTTCTAAACCAGCTGCTATAACAGCATTGTGCTGCCATTATTGAGAGCTTGAGTTAGCAATTGATTTCAGGCTGAGAGATCAATGTGAAAAGAGATTGCCATGCAGGATTATGAAGAAGCCTTCTGTGACCCCAACGCTCATGATGCAGCCACTTCTACTTTTACCCCAGCCCTGTCCCCTTATTGTAATTGTGCATCTGCTGTGCCACCGTGATCTCCCAGAGGTGAGGGGCAAGGCTGGCTTCTCTTCAGCTGTGACTGGCTTATGGGAAGTGCTTGATCTATGGTGCTCACACTGGGCTTTACTGAAGAAACAGAATGGGTATGTTAGTTGGCTACAAAATTAATAAGGTGATGGAAGACAGATCTGACCCCAAGTCAGTCTCACTGAAGTGTGGGAGTTAAAAGAGAGTTCTCCAGTGTGTGCGGGGCTCGGCTGTGCCAGTGTGGCCTCCCCAGCTCTTTAGACCAGCTCTGCCCCAGGCTCCAGGCAACTCTGGTGCCTGCTGGTCCTGGGGATGTTTTCCGTTCTGTCCTAGATGCTATGCAATCTCATTTTCTAGAATCCTTGCTACAATGAGCTGATAGCGTTTTCTGAGCATTACCAGGTCTAAGAGAGCATGAAAAGAAGCATGAAGGCATGTAGGGGCAGCTGGCTTCATTCACTCACACACTGACTTGCACCTATTTGCAAGGGCCAGTGGAATTTAAAGTTTGGAAAGGTAATTATTGTCTAAGGGTTATAACCAGTGAGATTATTCACAAGTCATTGGCACAGACCACCCAGTTGCCTCTGCTGATCATGAGATATTGGGGTTTGGACACCCTGACTCTGTTAACTACCTTAGCAATGATACAGAAGGAAGGAGAATAAATCTGAGTGGCCATCCAGGTTTACAGGAGGGATTCCAGACCTGAACTCCAGCTGCACTCTACCTATCATGCTGCTGAATCTCTTGAAGTCTTAGTTTCTCCATTTATAAATTGGGCTTCATGGATACTTCATTTTCTATAATATCCCTTGAAAATGCTCTCTCTTGGTTGATGAAAATAGTCTTCTCTTATGACTATACAACATGAATATTCATATAGCTACAGGTGGATGAGCTGTGCTTGTTTAATATAACTAATGCTTTTTAGTGTGTTACATGTATAAATTGATTTAATCCCCACATTTTATGAGGAAGGCACTATTATTATATCTATTTTACTTAAAAGAGACATAGAGGTTAAATAACTTGCCTAAGATTATAAGACCAGGAAATAAGCAGAGTCAGGATTTGAACCTGAACCAACGATGAACCTTGGTATAGCACATGGCAATGCCCCGCTTGCTCCTTCTCTGTTGTTGATGGCTGTGGGGTGGGCATTTAACCCAAGCTAAGCATTCCGAGGTCTTCCCTTGGGTTTGCAATTGAAATTAAGCAATTACTGCTTTTCCTTAACCGCCACCTCATATTGTTCTATTTCTACACCTTTATACCAACTGCAACAATTCCTCCATTCCCCCAGGGCTTTTGATCCATTGATCATATTAGTCTTACCAAGTTTTCTGTACGAAAGTTTATTGGGAAAGAAGTGAAATGAATCCTGAAATTTGGTACAGGAACATCTGGCTGGGCCCACATGAAATCCAAGTTGGCCTGATCATCTCTTGCCCATAGAAGCAGCTTGCCCTTTGCTGTCTGAGGAGATTAATCTCTCTGTGCTTAAACATACTATGGCAACCTTACCTGGGGCAGATGCTAATTCTCCCCCCAAACCCAGAATAGCCATTATTTATTTCTAGTAGAACAAAAATAAGATTAAATTAAGATAGGGGACAGGTGCACATCATGACAAAAGATAAAACAGGTTGAACCCAAAATGACTTGCAAAATGAATTGCTAATATATATTGGAAATCTGGGGAACATGAGTGAGAGTGGATTCTAAGGATATTACATCAAGGAAAACAGAAAGTGACTTCGTATTATGATGAGCTAACAGATACGGGTATACTTTCTAAAGATCCAGAATTTAATGTAAAATCTCATGCAACTGGAAGCAGCTGTAATAGCTCACTAGTTGGTTGTCTAGGACTTACACCTAACGGTGGGCCGTGTTCAAGGAGATTGAGATGTCAGAGTTTTCTGGCATGACATGGAGGGAAAAATCCAAAGTATTGGAGAAAAAGAAATGTTGGAATGAATTATCATGTGTGACCATACCCACCTCTACTTACATTCCACAACATAGATGTGCCACCAAGATGGGCCCTTAAGTAAGGGGTTAGGAAATCACTAGTGAGGGGCAGCCTTCATCCCTGAGCAGCTCTGATTATTCCTCTTAGGAGGCCAAGTATTATGGGGAATCCTATGTAGATGGGCTCTTTGATTTCCTAGGAGATTATAGGAACCTGGAATAGTAGGTCAAAGGTGACATTTCTTCTTGGACAGAGACAAGATGGGTGTATGTGCCATAGAGACAGTAAGTGCATATTGATTTACATAAAGCCTTGGCCTGCAGGAATCTTTGGCCATGGCTAATTGACCTTAGTGTTTCTAGAAATTAAATATCTGCCCATGATATTAGAGTGCTGAATGATCTATATAGAAGGAAAAAAAAAACCTAAGGTAAGGTAACCTAAGTTGCCATAGTGGAAAGCTATGGCCTCTAACTCAGGTTCCAGACTAAGTCAATCCACAGATTAAAAAATTAAAAGCTCCTTCAAGGAAGAGGAGGAGGAAACCAGGTCCCTGTAAGGAAGGATCATGCAACATTGTCACAAGCACATATTTGTAAATATTCCTCCAAGCCTTCTTCAAAGGAATGCAAGGACATTTAATTACAGGGTGACTGTACACTGGGGGGAAATTACACAAACCTTTAGAAGATTATTAAACATTGGCCTCAAATTTACCTAATTTTTGAGAACCCAAAATATTACTATTGCCCACCAGTCAAACTGGGGGTTTTTAAAGGTCAGGTGATAAATGAAGTCTTGATTCATATTCATTCTTGTGATACTTTACTAGAAGAATGTGTTTCGGCTCCATCCAGGTAAACACAAAAGATGTAAAGTCTCCATCTCTTCTTATGTCTGAATAGTACTCAATACTATTCATATACCATAGTTTGTTAATCCACCCATGGGTTGATGGGCCCCTGGACTGATTTCACATCTTGGCAATTGTGAATTGAACTGCAGTAAAACTTCCAGTGTGAATGTCCTTGTTAACATGATTATTTCCTTCTGAATAAATACCTAGTAATGGGATTGTGGGATCAAATATAAGTTCCTCTTTTAGTTCTTTGAGAACTCTCCATAATTCTTTCCATAGAGGTTGTATTACTTTACAATCCCACCGACAGTGCAAAAGTATTCCCTTCTCTCCACATTCGCGCCGGCATCTACAGACTTAGGACTTTGTGATGTGGGATAATCTCACTGGAGTCAGGGAATATCTCAGTGGTTTTTTGCATTTTTCTGATGATTAGGGATGATGAGCATTTTTTCAAGTGTTTGTGGCCATTCATTGGTCATCTTCAGAGAAGTTTCTATTCAAGTCTCTTTCTCACTTACGAATGGGTTGTTTGCTCCTTTTTGTTGATTAATTTGATTTCTATGTACATTCTAGTTGTCATCCCTTTGTCAGATTTACAGCATGCAAATATCTCCTCCCATTCTGAAGGTTGTCTGTTTGCTTGTTGTAGTGCCCTTAGCTGTGCAGAAGCTGACTCATGTTCAATTCAGAGTGAGTGCAGGTGTCCCATGGACCTACCCTGTGATTATTACCCCATTTCTTCAGTATAATTAGAATAAACATATGTGACAATTAGAAGAATCTTTGTATTGGGCCTCTGATTGTGAGGAAAGCTTAAGTAGAAATCCCTGGAACTTCCAACCTCCATTTGACCAAGACCATAAGCCAGAGCAATACTTTTACTCCTAGGAGGAATTTCAGAGCTTAATGTCACCATCAAAGTCTTAAAATGCATAGAGGTGGTGTTATCTCTTACTGCTCCAGCTAGCTGTCCAGTTTGGTGAGTCCAAAAATCAGAGCGGTCTTGGAGAATGTGTCTGTAATATCATACACTGAATCAGCCTGGGCTCGAATAGCAGCTGCAGATCCAGATGTAGTATGTTTGCAACACCAGTCCTTGCACTCAGTATGTAGCTACGGACCCAGCCCTTTGTTTCCATGCCAGTTCATAGGACCACCAGAAGCAGCTTGCTGATATCCATTATAAGTTTGCCACAGGGCCACACTGATTCTCTTGCTCCTTGTCATTCCACAATATACAGAGCTCTTGATGATTTTCACTTTCCACAAAATATAACACAGGCTTGCTACGCTGACAACATGCTGACTGTCTTTGGTGAGCTAGAAGTAGCAAGGGTTTTTGATGCCTTTGAAAGATGTAACTGAATTAGAGGGGAGAGGACAAACCCTACAAACTTCTCTACTTCAGAGAAGTTTCTGAATGTTTGGTTGTCTTGAGAATGTTGAGATGTAACCACCAAGGAGAAAGAGATGATGCACTTCACATTTCCTACCTTGAAACAAAAATATAAAGCAATATGATGCATGGCAGGTTTCTTTGGATTTTGGAGGCAACATATAACACTTGTGAGTGTGATACTTTGGCCCATCCATGGAGTTATCTAAAAATTGCCAGTTTCAACCGGAGACCAGAGGCAGAGAAGGCTCAGTGGCGGCTTCAGGCTGCAGGACAAGTTTCTCTATCACGTGGGTCTCATGATTCAGCAGACACGATGATACTTAAAGAGTATGGAGATAAGGAGGCTGTGTGAAACCTCTGGACAGCAACAACCGAACCTCTGGGACTTCATGGAAAATCAATTCTCTCTTCTCCAAGTAACTATTTTACTCTTGAGAAACATATTCTATCTTGTTCCAGGACCTTGTGAATGCCTAAGTAGGTGACATCTGGGGACCCCGTGGGCTGAGCTTCCCATCACATATGGAGCGTTTCTGACCCCACCTTGGTGGTACACAGCAGGCAGTGGTCTGTCATCTAGTGGGATAGTACCTAAGAGTATGTGCTTGGCCAGGTTTGGAGGGTTACAGATAAGTAGCATGACCAGGTGGCTCGGGCTCCTTTAACTCTGTAGCTTTGCCTCTTTGCCTTCAGTCTGTGAACTCAGCAATGGGGACCTGCCACCACCAGGACTGTCCTGGCTACCGTTACTGCTACGTGTACAATTTTCCACATGTAGGAAACAGCAGTAAGCACCATTCGCTGGGGCACTGGCCAGCCACCAGGTGATATGTTGATCATGTTGGACCTCTCCCACCAGGAATGGAACAGAGAGCCACCTTCCCTGGAATAGACACATATCCTGGTACATATTTGCCTTTCTTGCTTACAGGGTTTGTGCCAGCATCACCGACCTCACACTCACAGAATGCCTGTCCACCATCACACCATTCTGCACAGCAGTGTTTCCTACCAAGGCTCACGTTTCCCAGCAAAGGATGAGCAACAGTGGGTCACATCTGTGGGAGGATCAGGCGATTTTACTCCACCTCTCCTCAGTCAGAAGTCTCTGAACTAAATGAAGTGTGACTTGCTTCCTCAAGGTGTATTTACCATCAGGAGACAGCACCCTAAAGATTTAGGGTTCTGAATTACAGGATGCAATTTATGTTTTGTAGCATGTTTTGAATTAGAGACAATGGTATGGCTCTATCTTTTCCACAGCCAGAATATAGGGGTCCAGGAACAAAAGAATGTACTTGAGACCAGTACCTCTATGTTAATAGTCTACTTGCAGAGTTTTTGATTTTCATTCTAACAACTTAGACTTCTGATTGTCTGAACATCGGAGTCCCCAAGGAGAGAGATGATGTTAGCAGAGAGGACAGCAGTTAGACACAGCAAATGGGGATCATGAATACGATTCCCCGATACAAAACACACTGGGGTTGTGTGGTTATCGGTTACCGTGGGTGATGTTACTGAATTTAATACCCCCATACAATGAGCAGCATGAACTGGTATCTGACACTCTCTTGGGAACAATAATGTCCCAGAAAAAACTAACCATGCAACCAGGCGACACAGTTACTATAAAAGAGAGACAAGAATTCGAGAGTCAGCTATAGTATAAAAATTAATGGTCTAGACAGGTCATAAATTCAAAATAAGCATAATAAATTTTCCCATCGAGGTAAGAGAAGATGTTAGTGATAGGAAGCAGGAGGAGGAAGTTAATAAAACAGAATCAAATGGAAATGCATGGTGGGAAAAATGCGATGTTAGAACAAAGAGCACAATGGATGGGCTCTGTGGCAGGACGCCTGGGGTCAAGAACAAGTTAGCTGAAGGGCCAGCCTGAGGAACTCTCCTCGAGGGCATCGGGGGGATAAGAAGTTGAAAAAATGCCCACAATCTTATTCTGGAAGTTTCAGAAGGAAAGGCAAAAATAAACAGAAGGGAGGGATTAGTTCAAGTAATAATGACTTTTAGTTTTTTGGAATTAAAGAATCAGCAAAACTCTTGATTCTGGCTGGGCATGGTGTTGTGTGCCTTTAGTTCCAGCTACACAGGAGGCTGAGGTGGGAGGATTTCTTGAGCTTGTGAGTTCAAGGCCAGCTTGGGGAACATAGCAACAACTCATTTTTTAAAAATATTTCAAAAATAAAAAAACTGAAACCTCTTGATTGAAAGGCTTCGTTGAGTATAAGACAGAGTGGAGAAGGAAATATAGATACGCTGTGTGTTAGAGCAAAGTTTAAGTCTAGAAAAATGTAAGCCTATCAAAGGAAGATGATAACTGGTAATATTTCTCTAGTGCTATTACCTGGCAGGCACTGTCCTATCACTTCACACATAGGAACTTATTTAGCCCTTGGAGCAGCCCTAAGATGTGGGAACTCTTATAATCCCCACTTTACATACGAGGGCACTGGAAAACAAGGAGGTCAACTAATTTGCCCCAGATCTCATAGCAGCACACGTGGGAGCTGGGACCCAAAGCCAGTGGCATCTTGCTTCAGAGCCTGAGATCTTAAGTACCAGGTACTCTTGCTTCTTGAAAAAGAGAGAGAGAGAGAGAGAGAGAGAGAGAGAGAGAGAAATAAAGAGAAAGAGAATGATCTAAAGTCTAAAGAATGCAATTCATCTTGGTGTTAGACATCACAGAAGCAACAGTGAGGTCAAGAAGAAAGTGGAGAAATAATTGCAAAATGCTACAAGAAAAAATAACTTATAATGTGGAATCAGCTAAACTAGATTTAAAGAGGTTAAGTAAGTTGCATGAAGAAATTCATATAGTCAGAGAAGAAGCAGTCTTGGCAGTGGTCCATTAATTTTTCTTCATGCTATTGCTGCTAAATGCTGGGGAGAAATGTGACTTGGATAGCAATTTTCTCTGAAAGTCCCCAATTGACTGCTTGGGATGAAGGGTGAACAATAGATAGATAAGTGGTCCAGCTGGAGTCGAACTTTTATCCTTCCTGCCTCTGAGAGCTGCTGAGCCAGGGCCCTGGGACCAAGAGCCAGACTGTCGTTAATGTTAGATAAACCCTGATGCCTCCTCTCCACACAGGCTGGCAGACAGAGATAAATGCAATAGAAGATCTCAAGTGAATGTGATTTTTATGATGCAATTTGCACGCTGTAAAAGTGGACAGGACGAATATTCTAGAAATCTCCTGAGATGATTATAGAGTGAATGATTAGGTTTCATTTCTACCTGGGCTAAGCATACTCAACTGGGCTTATGTGGATCAACCTTGACTTCAGACGTGCAGCTTTGGTGTTTGCATTAAAGATTTGCCATTAAAAAAGTTATTCAAGGGCAATTTACCCTCATTCTAACATCCACTAAAGTCCCACCATCCTGGAACCATGCCATTGTGAAGTTAGAGGAAGTTTTTTACAAGGTTCTTAATTTTTATAGATGAGGAAACTGAGACTCAGAGAAAATGAGTGATTTTTCCTGAGGTCATCCACAGAGTAAAAGGCATCTAACACTGGAACTCAAATTTATAGAGTAATTTCACATGTGTTTGCTTACTGAGAACCTATATGGTATTTGTATGAAACTATTCCAGGTCCTTAGGTACAGCAATACACGAGAGAGACACAGTTTGCACCATCAAAGAGTTTACATTCTAGAAAGGAGAGAGTAAGTACAAGTGCAAACCAACAAATACTCAAAATAACTAAGATGACAACAGGCGTCCAGGCAATAGCAGAGAATGGCGATGGAGGAGGTGGTGGGGAGGGAGTAAAGCTACATTCATCTGAGGGGACAGGGAGGACTCTGTGAGAGGCGTTATCTGGAATAGGAGTTAGACATTTGAAAATGTGGGAGCTGATTGTTCCAGTTGTGAGGAAAAACACTGCGTTGGCCCTGAGGCAGGGGCATGTTTGGGAGGTTGGAAAAGAAGATCAGTAAATGTTTCTGAAATGAAGTGAGAGAGAAGAAATGGCCCAAGATGAGGCGCGAGAGGGGCATGTGAGTCAACTTGTGCAGGGCCTTATGAATTATGGCAAAATGTTCAGATTTTATTCTGGAGGGAATGGAGGGAAAGTTAAACTAAATGGTGTCATAATCTGATTTGCATTTTCCAGCAAGACCACTCTGGCTGCTGTGAAAAGAGAAAACTATAAGGGGGCAAAGGCAGGCCAGTTAGGGGGAAATTTACTCAGCAACGAAGACCACATTTCTAGATAACCTCTGAAGTTCTTCCCAATCCTAGTATCCTGTGATTATATGAGATTTATCCAAAATAGCCAAGTCAGGTTTTTTTTTCCTCGCACTAAATTTCAACAGGAAGAAACGTATAGAGCAAAAAAATGTTATGGATAATTGTTTGTCTACACAACAAATACTGCTCGCACTCCTGCTGGACACTAGGCCAGGCAGTGGGGACAAAGAGAGGAAGGACGTGTCCCTGCTGCACAGTGTGCTGGGGACACCGACCAGTCTGTGCTGAAGACACAGTGGACACAACCTGGTGGCAGCCTGGCGTTCTAGAAAAGCCAGGTGTACTGGCATGGGCACCTGCTAGAAAACAAAGGACCCATATTTGAGGCTTGGAAATGCTTTTAAGCTGAGTCTTGTGTGATAAGCAGGAGAGTGCCAGCCCACGATGGGAAGGACCTTTTATCTAGCCAGAGAGATCAGCCTTTGCAATGGCAGGTAGGTAATAGACTGTGGGAAGCATTTGAGTAATTGCCAGTCACTCCGTATGGCAGGAGCACAGAGTAAGGGTGTGCAGGGAAACTATCGGAGGAGGGAGTGTGGAAGTTCAAGTGTGTGGTAGATAAGAGCCCAGGCTTTCTTCTGTCTGAGAGATTATGCCTTGAGTCCTGGTTTCCTATCTAGGTGTTGTTGGGTGATACATGAGTTAGGATTCTTGCCTGGAAAAAAAAAAAAGAAAGAAAGAGAAGGAAAAAAATACCCCTCCCTAAGCTACTTAACCAAATGGAAACATTTGTCATTATAATTCAGAGCCGTGTCAAAGGAGAGATATAGCTGGGCTTCTGGTGTGAACCAAAAGCACGGTTTGTAGAACTGTAAAATATCGTAGAGGTTTCTATCCTTCATCTCTTGTTTCTTCACTGCAAGCGAATTTACCTGCTTCTCATTCCTGGGGGCCACAAATGACTCCCTAATTTATACCTTCTCTGTTCAAAAGACAAGATGTGGCAAGAATAACAGATTCTAATCCAATTTCCAAGAGAAAGGCTTTATTATTAGATCAATTTGGGTAAAGTACTCCTCCAATTATCTGTTGTCACAAGGTCTGGGCCGGCTTGACAAGTTCTGGGGCCACTCTCGTGCTCATGTGGCTCATGAACTAAATTATATAAGACTTTTAGAATGTGCTTGGCTTGTGATTGTTGCATAAATGCTGATTTAAATGAATTTAAAGATGTAGGTAGAAGACAATATGTGAAGGGTGATATTAAGGTCTACTTATCTTTAACAGTGAAAAACAATGCCTAGCACACTGATGTGGAATAGAAGAGTAATAATTGGTACCTGTTGTTATTATTGTGTCAAAATGGCCCATGTGTGCTTTCATTTTTCCTGCTATCCTCTCTCTCTCTCTCTCTCTTTTTAATTGAAGAGAGCAAATCAAGTAAAGTTTAAGGAAGGAAAAAAAAAGTTTATTTCTATGGCCTGGATAGCAGGCTGGGCCCTGTCCTCTGACTGCAAGCCCCCGCTATTCTCTTAGGATTTTGGCTACAGAGACTTGAGTTTGATGATATGAATCTGTATTCTCAGCACCTTGGACAGCTCTAAACTGAGCTCCTGAGCTGTGTAACCAATGCCACCAGCTACTGGCTGGGCCCCTCTTCTTAAATGAACTACTCATTGTCCTAAACCCTTCCCCTACAAGCTTGGACTTTTTAAAGCATTACAGCCAGGCCTAACTAAAACTTAGTCCAGTATTCATTCCCCTGACCACTGCTGGAACCCACTGCCCTTAGAATCTCAACCCCTTCCTCCTGCATCTCTCATCCTCATCTTCCAGTTTTAGATTTATCCCTCATCCCACCAGCCTATGTTAACAAGTCTCCAGTATGTCTTGGTGCCTGAGTTATCTCATTGCAAAGGCACATTTGCTAGTTAGCACATTTGCTGCTTTAATTAGACTAGTTTTGACAAGCTCTGAAACTTTGTTTTTGATTTTGCTCTTTGGGATGATTTAAAGCACCATAAAGCTGTGTAATTGTTGTGGGCAGGTCACATATCCACCAACATCCATCTGCTTCCTCAGAAAACTGAGCTTGGAATAGAGTGTGGAAAGCACACAATGAAGAGAGATTGCCATCGGTTCATGCCTTTTCTCGTGGCAGGCAGCTTTCTTTTCTATCTCTTGTGCTCTTGGCAGTATACATAAGTCACCCTTTTGACCTTCCTTTCATTTTCAACCAATAAAAAGTAATTAACATATTTATTGCTTTCTGAGATGGTGAATACACTGTCTATTTGCATGGTGCCTTAGAGTTTACCAAAATAACTCATGTAAATTATCTCATTTAACATAATCTTGTGAAGCAAGGAGTGGTGGGAGTTATTGGTATCACTGTATAGATAAGAAACCTGGACCCTAACAAGGTTAAATGCTTAGAGCAAAATGAAGCTAGCTTAATGAAACAAGTATTTATTGGACATCCACTTTATTGCAATGGGGAGTATAATAAAAAATTACTTGGAATTTCTGTAGGGTAGGGTTTTTCTTGCAACCAGGGCTCCCCCTCTCTGTGCTCATGTTTTGTTCACTGCTATTCTGCCTAATAGGGCATCTTGTTACACATACTGGGGCCACGTGCAGGTCTCAGCTCTCAGGAGGTGAAGTATGGAGTGTGGGCAGATGCCTGTCTCTTACTCACTTGGTTGTTACACTCTGTTACTGTAGTGGGCACTCAGGAGATAGCCCCATCCTCTGTATGGTTTCTCTTTTCCAAGATTTATTTGACTTAAATAGCCCCTTTCTTTACTTATATGGTAAAAAAATTACTTGCCCTCAAATTTTCATTTTGGATTATTTAACAAGCTTTGGGAATTGTTTGGTGAAGCCTTAGTCCCCTTGGCTAATACAGCAGCCAAGGGCATGATGCTTCCCTCTGAGCCTGAGCTTCTGGGTAACATTCTCGTAAAACTGTCATGGATAATAAATAAGATTCTCATGACAGTGATCCCAAACATGATGGCGCCCCTTCCTGTTCACTTATCCGCTGATTATTGCATCCCTCACATCTCTTATCCCATTCAAGCTTTCACTTTTAGCCTCTGAAATTCCTTCTTTCCAGGAATATTCTGGATATTTTCCTCTCTCTCTATTGGGTGTAAAACTTGCCATCCTTCCCTGGACCATTCAGTCTGGCACTGATTCATATCTTCCTCTAACTGGGTCTTCTGGGTCCCAGCTCTGAGCACCATCGGGATAAAACTGTGACTCTAATTGAGCTTGAGATTTATTACCAGCCTCGATACTACAGAAAGACATTTATTGAAGGTAAAAAAAAATAGAAAAAATAAAAATGAAGCATTTTCCTCTCAGTTTCCCGAATTCTTTCTTATCTACCAACGCTGCTGCTACGCTGACCTGCCCCTGTACCTCTCCTCTCCCAGTTCTCTCACCTCCACCTGTGAAATCCTGCCTATATGTTGATATCCCCATTCAATGGCAGCTCTCCTGGGAAGCGTGATGTGACTCTCCTCGCCTGTGTGATCACAGCATAACAAATGCTTCCTGATCAGCATCTCGCCCAGGTTCCATGAGTCTGAGAAGTTCTCAAGCAGGTGATTTTTTGCATGATTGCTCAAAAAAGAGGGACCCCTGAGGAGATAAGGGAAGAAGACTAGGTGAAAGGAGGCACCTAGGAAAGAAAGCTGGGCTGCAGGGAGGTCTGCCTCAGCGCAATCCCACTGGGAGCCAGGAGTGTGGATTGCAACAGCAGTTGTCTTACTTGAAGAAAAAATTACTATGTGACCCAGAAACCCCTCTTCTGGGTGTACCCCCAAAGGAAATGAAATCACCACCTCGTACAGATATCTGCACTCCCATGTTTATTGCAGCATTATTTTATTCACAACAGCCAACAGGATATGGAAACAACTTAGGTGTCTATTGATAGAGGAAAGGGTAAATTCAGCCTTATGAAAGAAGGAGGTTCCACCGTTCACCGCAACATAGATGGATCTGGAGGACATGACGCTAAGTGAAATAAGGCAAACACAGAAAGAAAAATATTGCATGGTCTTACTCACATATGGGAAACATTAAAATGAAAAAAGATCAAATATACAAAGCTAGAGAGTTAAACAGTGATGACAGGTCAGGGCAGCAGGAGGAGATGGCGAGATATAGGCGGCACATATGTGGGACAGACAAGTCTAAAGCTCTAATGCACGACATGAGAACTGTAGTTTATATGAGGACAGTGGATTGTATTGGGGATTTTTGCTAGATGAGTAGGTCATAGCTGCTCTTGCCACAGAGGGAACCAAGTGACTATGGGAAATGATGGGTATGTTACTTTGTTTCACTATAACAACTGTTTTACTATGTACACTAACTCATGGCACCATAATACCTGAAATATACACACTAAAATTAATTTATTTTTAAAAAAGAAAAGAAAAAGTGGCTTCCAAGCAGTCATTGCCTATGAGCTGCTCTGTGCTGTTGGGGAAAGCACAGTGTCCGTGTCTCCAGGGGAATGCACTGCCATGGTTAAGCCAAAGGCAACCCTTCCAAGATGGCACAGAACTGAGCCACTAGGAGCCCAGGCTGACACCTGGGAATAAATGCACAGCTGGATAAAAGGTCTTTGGGCAGGAACCAACATCATCTGCTACAAGTAATCAATTAGGTGGTTACATTTGGAGCTTCTACTAGCTCGCTATTACATCCCGAGGCAATTTGGAATCAAAGATCGCTGGATTGTGTCTGTGTGGAAGTTTCCCAGGCAAACATGCCAGCTTAGGGGAGTGGGACAGGGTCCCAGGCCCTGCACAGGGGGAGCAGCTGTTTATCCGTGGAAGAAGAAGGTAGAATTCCAGTTATTGAAACTGGGGTGCAGAGTGGGATCAGCAATATGTAAGGTGAAGTCATCAGAACTTTTGAACATCACCCTGTAACTCCCTTGGGAGCCCGAGTAAGAAAGGCTTGTTTCTAGGCCATGTGGGGGATGAGCTTGCAGATTTGAGTTGACGGAGGGAAGTGCTGGTTAGAGGGCAGGGAGCATAGCACTGACAGCAGGCAGGATGCTGATCAAACCAGCTTTTAATAAACGGAGACTTTACTGACTGGTGGCCAAGAACCAGGGGTAGATATGAATTCGGTGAGGGGAGGATCAGGGAATGGGTCCTCTGTCCCTCTCTACCTCCTCTGTCTCCTTCTGTGTTCTTGTGTTCTTGTTTTTCTTACACAACTTCTTTTCTCAGGTTATGTTGTATTGGTAGAAATCCAGAGGTAAGAGAGCTGCTTTCTCAGTAGTTCCAGCAAAAGTCTCAGGATTGCCTTCACTGGGTGGATTCGCATCTTGTGGTCAAAACCACAGCAATTACTGTTACTAGGAGGATGGAATTAGGGCTGGGCTGGGCTCCAGGACCACCCAGGAGCTGAGCAGGGCAGAGAGAAGGGAAATCTTTCAATAGGAGAGAGACACGAGGAAGGAAAAATCATCAAACATGTTCTGTGGCTCTCTACAACGGGGTGTTCACACTTCTGTCTCGCAGCCTTTTTGAGTCTACCCACGGAAACTGCAGGGCTGAGAGTTCATTGCCATCGCAAGCTCAGGACACAACTGACTTGACAAGTAATATTTAGTACTGGGCTTGTAAAGAAGTTTCTCATTTTCATCTGACGGTTTTTATGATGGAAGACAAGCTTGGTAGTTTATAATTGACAGGATTTTTATGCATTTTGGAGAAGTTAACAGTATCCAGTGGCCTGCATTTTGCAATCTATACAGACTTTTCTGTTAACCTTGCAAAGCTTGAGAACTTGGCTTTGATATTTTGTCACTGGTCTTGTCAATTTCTAGACAGGTGACTTCACCCCAATCTCTTCAGGCTGTTTCCTCCCCTTAAATTCAAGAGTTATTTTCTCAGACAAGGCCAGTGCCAGAGGCTTGAGTATTGTTGTTTGTTGACTTGTCTAACTTCTTGGAAAATGAATTTCTGGCTTGATGTGAAATTGACTTTTCATCTTTGGTGACCAAACACTCCAGCTCACCTTTCCTGTGTTTGGAGGGACACAACTATATTAAGGGGACACATATGAGTTTCACAAACCAAAATGTTTACTTGCAGAGAATTGGAAAATAATGATTAGTCACTGAGATAGTGTAGAAAGACTCCTTCTAAAAGTGACTCTTAATACTCTGTAATTTTAAGGTATGAGCTGTAATTTAAATACTCTAAGTTTTCTATTCAAAGTAGTGGGGGGAAATCTTTTTGCTCCTAAATATCCTATTATGTTTCCCTGTCATGGGAGTCTACACATAATCCTGGGGATAGTCACATGTGACACTGTTATTCTAGCCCAGATTGTGGATTTCTCAGGAGCAGCACTCTTCCAATTGCTGTGCATTGATCCAGTGTGTTTGGTTTAAGCTCAAGTGGAGGCCCTGGGGATGGTGGAATGGTAATGAGGGATCTGCTGAATGGAGTAATGGGTGTGTTAGACTCGGAGTTCTTTCATTCATTTCCTTCAACAGATAATGACTGATTGTTACCGTGATCGAGGCACCGATCTAGTAGAGAACAGAATGGTCCAAGTCCCTGCCTTCACAGAGCTCCTGTGCTACCTGGAGAAACCAATAGGCAGGCCCCCAGGTGAAGACTCAGTAGAGACGACTGTGCCCGGAGACAGCACCCAGGTGAGGGGATGGGGGGAAGGAAGGGGAGTGGGGCCGTTAGGGGAGACTGCTAATTAATAGGGAAGGAGGGTGTGGCCAGAAGAAAGGGCATCCCGTGTCTGGTGCACTTGAGGAAGAGCAGGGAGCAGCAGGCGGTGTCGCGGTTGACACCAGAAAGTAGCAGGAGGGCAGAGACTGTTGTGAGAACCGTGACATTTACTCAGAGTGGGAAGTCACTGGAGGGTGTTGAGACAGGAATGAGCTGTGCAGGCTGTTTTGAAGCGATTCTGTGTCAGCTGTTGCTGGTGGCTCAGGAAAGCAGTGGTGTATTATTTGTCCCTGGCCTGTGGGTTGTGGGTAGTTGCCTGCTGGTTTTGCCTGACCTAACTCATGTGGTCGCATCAGCTGAGGGACTGGCTTGGGGCTGGGCTCTGTGGGAACTGCCGGGGTGCCTGGCCCTCTCTGTCCACATCAGGCTACCTCGGGCTGGGCTCCCTTCTGTGATGATGGCAGCTCCCAGGGAGCACACATTTTAAGGCTTCTCTTTGCCTCTTACATGCTCAGTCACATTGCCAAGCCAGGAGTCTGCATGGGACACATGCAGGTGTGGCCCCCAGAAGGTGATTAGTGTCACAGCTAACCCTCTGGCTGCCTTCTCCAAGCCAGACTTGGGGGAGCAGGAACAGCAGAGAAAGGGGAGCCAATTAGGAGTCTACTGTAGTAATCCATGTAAAAAACAGTGGTTGCCCAGTGCAGGGTGATAGCTGTAGAATGAGAAGACGTGATCCAATTATGATTATACTTTGAAGGTGGAAGCTAAAGCATTTATTAATGGATGGTGCATTAGATGTGAAAGAAGAGGGGAATTAGGGATGTTTTCAAGGCAACTGTCTCCAGCAACCCCGGGACGGAGTCGCTATACACTCAGAAGGAAAGACTTTGTGGGCAGGTTAGGTTGTAAAGGAGGAGTTCTACCAGGAACCTGCTAGCTCTGCGATAACTGGGATACACTATCAAGCATTTGGGAGGACGAGTCTTGAATTGCGAAGCAAATATGGGAATTTTCAGCCTACGGATGGTGTTTAAAACTCTGAGTGTGGATGAGGTAGCCAAGGCAGTGAGTGAGAAAGAGCAGGAAGGAGGTGACCTAGGGTATTCGGGCATCCAGAGGGTGGGCCAGTGAGGAGGAACCTGCCCAGCAGGCTGAGTGTGACGAATCAGACCTCAGGCAGACCACTGGAGAAAGCGTTTTAAGAAGGGAGGAGTGAACGGCATATGTAAAGCTGCCAATAGGAGAGCTGAGCACTCAGTGCTCATGAAGCTGAACCGTGTGGAGGTTTCTGGCCCCTTGGCAAGAGCAGTTTGGATTGAGCAGCAGCTGAGAGACGTGGAGAGAACAGCAGGAGAGTGATTCCAGCTCTACCAGCCATGAAGTGTACGCACCCTGGGCGTGTGCCCAGTTTCATGCATCTCCGTTTCCTCACGTGTAAAATGTTGATTAATGACGGTAGCTACTTCACATGCGATAAATGAGTGAGGTGATCCTTTTGGAATGAGTAGCGCAATGCCTGGCATCCAGTTAGCACTCAATGATGTTAGCGATTAGCATTGGTGATGTATGCCTGGAACAAGTTTGACTGATTGATTCACTCTTCACTGGGAGGGGCATTAATTGCAGAAATGGGATAAGAGGGCAAGATCCTATGTTTAGAGACTCTTAGAAAGGAAATGGACATCTAACCCACTGCAGGGCCTTATTAATGCCCTGATTAATGGCAGGAGACCCAATGACTACAGCTCTTGGTGATCTGGCTTTAGGAAGATGATGCTGGAAACCTGAGTCTACTATTTAATTGATACATTTTTTTCAGATTTTAGTGTGTGCTTCTTGTTGGTGTGCAATAACCAACTTTTTTGAGATAGAAGTCACATGCCATATGACTCACCCGTTTAAAGTCTACGGTTCAATGATTTTTAGTACATTCATGGAATCGTGCAATCATCATCACAGTTAATTTTAGAACATTTTCATTGCCCTGAAAAGAAACCTCCCACCCATTAGCAGTGACTCATCAGTTCCCAGCAACCCCCATCCTTAGGGAACCACTAATCTACTTTCTGTCGCTATAGATTTTTTTTGCATTTTTTTGGCATTTCTTCCACATGTGCAATTAAGTGTTCCAGTTTAGTATTGAGGGAATGAGGTGTTTGTTTTTCCATTCTTGGGAGACTTCACTTAACCCCTCTAAGTCTAGATTTTATCATCTATAACATGGGTATGTTATACTATTATATGATAGTATTCATCCTCTGTGAAATCACTCTCGTGGCCAGCATGAAACCAGCCCTAGTTAAATATCAACTGGGATGATGATGGCACTGATGAGGATCTTGTTGACATTTACACATCTTTTCTTTCCATCAACAAACGTGGGGCAAAAGGAATTGCTGGTAATTCATTAAGGAAAGTGAAAAGCATTGACTCTCTGTCTTCTGCAGGGCTATGCCTTGGGCCTGTGTGGTAAGGACGTCTCCGATGAGGATGATAGACAAATATTTTCCTTGGCCTACAGGGTAGTTTTGAAGCTTCTGGAAATGAAGCTTCAAAACCCCAGTCACAATTTTGTGCTTTCGAGTGAATCGTGCAGGACAAGGTCGAGGCAAGTTGGCAGCCTCAAATAACCTGCTTTGCTGTCCATTTGGTTAGATTTATTTTCTGCCTAAATAGAAATCTTCAATTTTTATATGTTTTAGCCTAGGAGTAATAAATTCAGCATCAAGAAGAACATTTATTTGCAAGAGTGTCCTGGGCTTTGCTGACTCTGCAGAATAGCAAAAAAGTGGAGCATTGTTACTGTTTCTGTTGGCCAGGCTGTTGATTTTCCTTTCCAAATGCGAAAAAGACCCCACCTGCCTTTCACTGTTTGTTCACGCACTTCTGTGCGGCTTCCACTTCCTCTTCTTCATTCTCCGTCCCTCAGATCTAACAGGGCTTCATTAGCCACACATAATGTGCATTTCACATCCTCTCCGTCTCTTAAGGCATTTTATGCATGTATTTCACAGCAGATCCTGATTGTAAATTGGTTGTAGAAACCTCACTGACTGCCTATCTGTGACATTTCTGATGGATGGTCCCTATTTATACAGAAGCACACAGTATGTGCAAACTTACCCAGCTCCACGCCATGCTTAATGGATCGGAAGGAGAGAACCAGCAGTCCCACTGTGAAGAGAATCATCCGCTTCCTTTCTGAGCAGCAGTCAGAAAAGTCCAGTGTGGAGCTCAGGCTGTGCGAGTCTTACTCAGCTGGCTCAAGTCCTGGTGCCTCTGCAAAGCATTCCTGAGTTTCCAGAGAACAACTCTGCCCTGGAAACAGCACTGGGATTGCAGGGTTAAGGGCATGGCCACTGGAGTAGACCCACAGACCCACATGGGTTGTTTGGAGGTGTGTGTCTGTTAACGTCCTCATCCAAAGGGATGGAGATGACTTATTTTGTGGGATGTCTTGGTCCATTTGGCCTGCTAGAACAAAATACCATCAATCAAGTAGCTTACAAACAACAGTGATTTATTTCTCACAGTTCGGGACGTTGGGAAGTCCACGATCAAGGTGCCAACAGATTCAGTGTCTGAATGAGGGTCCCCTTCCTAGTTTGTTGATAGCACCTTTTTACTGTGTCCTCAATGCAGAGGGGACTAGGTGACTTCTGGGGCCTCTTTTATAAGGGTTCTAATCCCATTCACCAGGCAATGAGCTCTCATGACCTAATCACCTCCAACAGCTCCACCTACTAATGCCCTAATGCCATCACATTGGTGATTAGGTTTCGACCCATAAATTTTGTGCAGGAGACAAACATTCAAACAACAACAGGAGTTTTTGGCAGGACTGTTCACATGTCCCACCACAATGCAGTGGACAAAATTTATGTCACCTGATTTTCTACCCTCTGGCTCTCTTGGTCCCATCATGTCTTTGAGTTTGTAGACACTCAGAACCTTGTCAGAGTTTGTGCATGTGTTTGCTTCCATGCATTTGGAATAAGGAGGGACTTAGTAGTAGTAATACGAAACTGGGCACCTTTTTCCTTCCCAGCTCCCATTATTGCCAAGGAATGGAATTCCTTCACCTCCCATTATGGGGCAAGAAAAGAAGACAGCTGCATGCAACTTTCTGGGAAAAGAATAGAGAGGAGTCCCTTGAGTTTCCTCCCTAGAATGAAGCAAACTTAGTGCAGACAAAGAAGAGACTATCACACAGTCATACAATGTAGGGCTCTGTAGGCCAGGGACAAATTCTCTGTGTTGGGAACATTTCATATTCTCCTTCTAGCTCTATGAAACCATACATTACTAGAACTAATGTCTAGCTGTATTTTTGTATCCTTTAACAATCATCTCCCTATCCTTCTCTTCCTCCTGCCTCTCCAAGCTGTTAGTATCCTCTGTTCCACTTTCTACTTCTATCACCTTCCACAAATGATAACATGGGGTGTTGAACTTTCCATTTCTAGCTTATGGATTTTATTTACTGTTCTCCAGTTTCATCTGTGTTGCTGTGAGTGACGGGATTTCATTCTGTATTGTGGCTGAATAGTATTTCATTGTGCATATGTACTATTTTTTTTTTTAAATACTTTCATCTGTGTTGGACACCTAGGTTGATTCCCTGTCTTGTCTAATGTGAACAGTGCTGCAATAGTGCTACATGGAGGTGTAGGTGTCTCTTCAATGTCCTTATTTCCCTTTCTGTGGATAAATTTCCGATAGGGGGACTGCAGGATCACAGGGTAGCTCTATGTGTAGCTTTGTGAGGAATCTCCGTTCTGTTCTCCATAGTGGCCATACTAGTTTATCTTCCCACCAACAGTATATAAGAGTTTGCTTTTCACTGCATCCTTGCCAATGTTTGTAATTTTTTATCTTTTTGATTAAAGCCACCCTAACTGGGGTGAGATGATATCTCATTGCGATTTTGATGTGTGTTTCCCTAATCTTTAGTGATGTCAAACATTTTTTTGTCCTATTTGTTTGCCACTCGAATGTCTTACTTCCAGTAATGTTTGCCCATTTTTAATAGAATTATCTGTTATTTTTGCTGTTGAAATGATTGTGTGACTTGTATATTTTGAACATTAACCCCTTATCAGATGAATAATTTGCAAATATTTTCTCTCGTTCTTCAAGTTGTCTTTTCATGCATTGGTGCCTTCCCTTGCTGTGCAGAGGCTCTTTAGTTTGCTATAATTCTTGCCTATGCTTTTGAGGTCTCATTAATAAAGTGTTTTCCCAGACCAAAGTCCTGAAGTGTTTCCCCTCTGTTTTCTTCTAGTAGTTTTATAACTTTCTGTCTTACATTTATTTCTTTGATCCATCTTGAGTTAATTTTTATATAAAGTGAAAGATGTGGGTCTGGTTTCATTTTTCTGTGTCTGGATTCCCAATTTTCTGAGCACCACGTACTGAAAAGAACATCAAATGTTCCTGGAAACTGTTGAAAGTTAGTTGACTGTATATATGTGGATTAATTTCTGAGTTCTCTATTCTGTTCCCCTAGGCTATGTGTCTGCTTTTATGCCAGTACCATGTGGTTTGAGTTACTATAGTTTGTAGTATAGTTTAAACTCCAATAGTTTGATGCCTCCAGCTTTGTTCATTTTGCTCAGAAATAATTGGGCTATTTAGGATGTTTTGTGGTTCCATACAAATTGTAAGAGTTTTTTTTTTTTTTTCTCCATAGATACTGTCACTGGTGTTTTGATAGAGATTGCATTGAATTTGTAGATGGCTTTGAGTAGTATGGTCACTAACACAATTTATTCCTTTGATCTCTGAGCATGGACCATCTTTCCATTTGTTTGTATCCTCTTAAATTTCATTCAGTGAGTGAGTTTTAGTTTTCCCTGTAGAGATTTTTCACCTCATTGGTGAAATTTATTCCTAGATTTTTTTTGTAGCTATTATAAATGGATTGCCTTCTTGATTTCTTTTTAAGATAGCTTGTTGTTTACGCATAGAAATGCTACTGATTTTTGTATCCCGAAACTTTATTTAGTTTATCAATTATCTTGTTTTTTGATGGAGTCACCAAGGCTTTCTATATACACGATTATGTTGTCTGCAAACAGGGACAATTTAACTTTCTCGTTTCCAGCTTAGATGCCTTCTATTTCTTTCTCATGCTTAATTGCTCTGGCTTGGACTTCAGTGATATGTTGAAGAAGAGTGGTGTTTCTTTTTCCTATTCTTAGAAAAAAACTTTCAGCTTTTTCCTATTCAATATGATGTTAACTGTGAATTCATCACATATGACCTTTATTGTGTTGAGGTACTTCTTTCCATACCTAATTTATTGAGAATTTTCATTATGAAGTCACATTGAATTTTATCAAATGCCTTTTGTGTCTGTTGATATGATTATATTGTTTTTCTCCTTTGTTCCATTGATGTGATATATCAAGTATGTTTTCTCTCCTTCTTCATGTTGTCTTTTCACTCTGTCAGCTGCTTCCTTTGCTGTGCAGAGGCTTTTTAGTTGGCTACAATTCTGTTTGCTTATTTTGTGTATGTTGAACCATCCTTGCATTCCGGAGATAACCGCCCCCCCTTGATCATGGTGTATTATCTTCTTGACGTATTGTTGGATTAGGTTTGCTGGTATTTTGTTGAGTTTTTTAATGTCTATGTTCATCAGGAACATTCTTTTTCTGATTTAATAGCAGGATTATGTCATCCTTGTGGATGGATTAGGAAGAGTTCCCTCCACTTCACTTTTTGGAATAGTTTAAGAAGAATTTATATTAATTTTTCTTGAAACATTTGGTAGAGTTCAGCAGTAAAACAATTTGGTCTAAGGCTTTTCTCTGATGGGAAACTTTATTATTGATTTAATCTTATTACTCAGTACTATTTAATTCAAGTTTTCTATTTCTTCTAGGTTCATTCTTGGTAGATAGTGTGTGTCCAGAAATTTATCATTTCCTCTAGGTTTATGAATTTATTGGCGTATAGTTGTTCATAATAGTCTCTGTGGTATCCATTGTAATATCTCCTTTTTTGGTTCTAATTTTATTTGGTTCTTCTTGCCTTTCTACTTAGTTTACCTAATTATTTGTCAATTTTGCTTATATTAAAAAAACCCTAACTTTTTAAATTTCACTAACATTTTGTATTTTTTTAAATTTCAAAATATGATAGGAACTCTAAATTGACCACCCAAGGAACTGTCATGAACTGTCCAACATACAGAAATAGGGCCATTGTACTGATACATATGTGTGGTGCATGCCCAGTTTGTGAAAATTAGGTCAGTTTAAGGAGGTGGTCAATGTAGGAAGGTGGTCAACTATAAAGGTTCTGCTTTGTTGAGGAGATACAAATGTTTTTATTGTATAGATAACTTGTATAATGCTAAAGTCAGGGATTTTGGTATTATTCTGGGAATTGCACTGAATCAGGGAGTCACTTTGGGGAACATGAACATTCTAATGATGTTGATTCTGCCAATCCATGAGCAAGAATTCTTCTGCCTACCTTTTTCCCACAAGGGGAAGTCTGTTCTCACTCCAGATTTATCTAATAAGGATGAGAAAGAGGGAGCTGCAAATGTTTGTGTCTCCACACTGCTCTCCTGGGCTTCCAATTCACCACATGTGATTCTCCACTCCTTTAGATGCTCCATTCAAATGTTACTGTGTATTCCTTGCTTTGGTCATTTGTTGTGTGGAGGTGTGTAGCAGAAGTCTGTCGTCAGCCATCTTTTTTTTTCTTTGATAGAGTCTCACTTTGTTGGCCTTAGTAGAGTCCCCTGGCATCATAGTTCACAGCAACCTCAAAGTCTTGGGCTCAAGTGTTTATTTTGCTTCAATTTTCTGAGTAGCTGGGACTATAGATGCCCACCACAATGCCCAGCTATTTTTAGAGACGGGGTCTTACTCTTCCTCAGGCTGGTCTTGAACCCATGAGCTCAGGCCATCCACCTGCCATGGCCTCCCAGAGTGCTAGGATTACAGGCATGAGCCACCACACCTGGCCTGTGGTTAGTCATCTTGTGGACATCACTCTCTCTCCCACTTTATGACTGGAGAGACTGAGGCAGAGAGGCAGGACCTTTACACAATAATCCATGGAGCCACAGAAGGAAAGAGCTCCCAGATAAGGGCATTTCTAGGAAACAGAGTATCAAGAGGGTGGTGGTGGAGGGGAAGCAGGGTGGGGAGAAGAAAATGGCAAAAGAAGTGGGAAAATGCATACTTTTTACAATTTTGGCATGCGTTAAGCTTGGCTGGTTCTTTCCTTTGGTAGGATGGGTTAACTAAGAGGAATGAGCTCCATTTTGGTTTCAATCCTATTGTGAATTAATTATATAGCCTCTGGAAATTCAGAGTACTTCCCTGAGTCTTGATTTCTTTTTCTGTAAAATGGAAAAGATGACACATCCCTTGTGGGTTGTCATAAAGATCAAATGTAATAGTGAATCCCAATGTGCATCATAAATAAAAAGGTTATGTATTTTCAGGTTTTATTCTGCAGGCTGTCTCATGATGTTGTCTCTTGAGTGTCTGCTTTATATTTTGCAGTGTATTCTGTTTACTATCCTCTGGGTTCTTTCATTTATCACACAGAAAGTGTTGGTCAGACTCAGCTGTGATCCAGGGACCTGTGATTTGTGGTTTCATGCAATTTTTCTTCTATCAAATGACTTTTCCTACATTTCTGTCACTTCCAGAAAATGAAATAAAAACACGAAGCAATCCTCTCCACTTGGATTTTGACACTTCTCCAAGGTTGCTCTCACCTCTGGTGAAATGAGTTTTCTGAATCTTGGACCCAGATTTCCCTTGTGACTCCTGGGGCCGCTTGTACTACATGTGCTTGTGGATCTGGAGATGTTAAGCAGAGACTGTTGACCTGGCTCAGGGCCAAGACCAAGACATGTGGAGGACATTTGTTTATAGCCCCTTCCACCTTTCCTTCCTATGTCCTTCTTGACCTCTTACAGTTACTCTTGTCATTGTAAGTGTCATCCATTCCTTGAATATTATCACCCTCTGACATCCCGGGATCACTTATATCTTCATGAAGTGCCTGAACCACATTTTCAATATCTATGATGGTGTTTCACAAAGTGAATTCTACAGAACATAGCTCTGTGATGTGCTCCTTGGTATAAAGGTTCTGGGGTCAAATAAATTTGGCACACTCTGCTTAGTTTGCTCTTTTGAATATCTTGTAAAACCTTAAAGTATAGCCTGTTCTGGCTCTGAAAATTCCCACTGTTTTTTTTTTTTTTTTTACCATTGCTCATTATTTCTTGAAACATGTTTTCCTGCCCTGTTTTTATTTTCTTCTCTTTCTGGGACTCTTAGCACACATGTGATATGCCGTCCACTCTTCAGATTGGAGCATTTTTTTTCTCTTCTCTTCAGATTGGAGCATTTGTGTTGACCCATTTTCAAGTTAATTGACTCTTTGCATTTTCAAGCTGCCATTAAGTGCATGAAATGATTTGATCTCGGTTTTTATGTCTAGAATTTTTATTTGATTCTTTAATATAAACTTCCTTCTTTGTTTCCTTATCTGATCACTCATTCAGATTACATTTTCCTTTTGTTCAATGAGCATATTTATAATAGCTGATTTAAAGTTTTAATCTGCTAAGTAATATACCTGTGTTAGTTCAGGCTTGATTTTCAATTGACTTTTTTTCTCCGCTAAAGGTCATATTTCCATATTTTCTTTTTCCATGCATGTCTAGTACTTTTAAACTTTTGTTGAACAAAATGGATGAAGCACATTGGTATTTTTGGAAGTGGCTCAAGTTAATAGTCGGGCACCTTGAGCTTGTGTTGATTTGTGCTTTGTTAAGATTAATCTATGGGGAAAAAAGCCTGAAGGTTTTTGGAACCCAAGAATTTGGGGGAATCTAATCTCTAAATTTTGCCTCTGTAAATCTTATCATATCCGGATTTTAAAATCTGTTAAGAGTGTGTCTATCATAGGACTTACTGTGGCTTGTGGTCTTTAAATATAAATCAGGGCCCTTCTGTTTTCTCAGCTAGATGCCCAGCTTGCTGATAAACAAAGTGTTAATGAGGTCTCTTTTCTCCCTGGGCCAGAATTTCAAATTTCTGGATACTGCCCAACTCTAATATCTGTATTCTATTCTATGTGGCAAGCCTCAGGTAATCTCACCTATTGCTTGGGTAGCCCAGCCCTCAGTCAGTGACTTACAGGTAGCCTCCGCCTCTACAATCCATAGCTTTTCCTTTCCAATACCTGCTACGTGCATTCAGTCCCTCCACCATTCATCTCACTATGAGGTCACTATGCTTTGCTTGGATTCCAGTCCACAGCTAGGGAGTTGTTCCTTAGCAATCATGAAGCTCATCTGTGAATTTATCTTCTCCCAGGAATTTCAGTCTTTTGAGCCTCTTGTGATGTGTCTGAAAACAGTTGCCTTACATACATTTTTCAGTTTTATAATTGTTTATGGTAGAAGACAAGTCTGATACCATTTGGATCATCATAGCTGGAAACTAAGAGGTGATCATTTAAGTCACTTTTGGCATTGCCTGCCATGTAACCCATTTTCAAATTATACTGGCATTGCCCCTGCCTTCCAACTCATCATGCTCACTTAGCAAATCTCAAGTTCTCATCTTTAACCCTTTGTTTTCCTCCAAATTCTAAACAAGTGATAATGCAGTCAGGGGTATAAAACCTGTGGCCTTGAGGACACATGTGACCTTGCAAATCCCCAAGTGAAACCCCTTGATCAAATACAAACTAAAAAAAATTAAGATTCAGTCAACAGGCTACAGTCACGGATCTAGAAGGCTGCATATTACCCCAAAGCCATTGGTCCCTCACCCCTGCCAGGGGCTAAGAAAATCACTGGAATAATTCCTACATGTCCTTAGAATTAATTCCAGGGAGTTTCTATTTCTGAAGATGATGGGAGTTTTCTGGAATCAAAGACCTTTGCTCCCATTTCAAATGCCTATTAAAAAGTACAAAACTGAAAATTAGACCTTGAAATGCTACCATGGAAAAACTTCATATTCCTAGGATTTTCCTCCCAGCAGAAGCAATCCAAAAGAGACCAGGCAGGTTAGTTTTGCTTATTTCTGTCTTTGAAATCCTGCTCAGAGACATCTAATTGATGGACTCTAATTTGTATTTAGATCTTAGCTGCAAGGGAGCCTGCACAATGAGAATTCTAGCTTTCTGGTCTTCCCTAGAAGGATTAAGAGAAGGAATTTAAATGAACCAATCTACATCCCTGCACAGCTTGCATTTTCTCTTCCTTTTTCCTTCAGGACCTATTTCCAATGCCACCTCCTCCTTAGATCTCATTTGTTAATCTGTCATGCAGCATATATGCTCATTATAATATTTTTCCAAATGTTTTGTATAATTTTTTGTGGTTATTTTTTCTTAATATGGAAAAGTAAAGCTATTTTGGTTAGGGACTGTAGCTTATTCATTCTTCAGTGCTAACCTCTAATATAGTAGCTGCCACATATGGCTCAATACATGTCTACTGAATGAATTAATGAATGAATTATAAAGAATAGTGGCAAGTTTACATATTCAGATTATGTAATGTAGGATGATGCCCCAGAAGTGGAACGACCTTAAAGAGAGCCTGACTTTTGCCTCCATATTCAGATTCTTTCTCTGTGAACTGACCAGTAAAGATTGCAAAGTTTCTCTCAACTGATTACCTGGAGCTAGGAAGAGGAGATAAATGGCACTTTGGCTGAATTCTACAAGATCTTTTAAAACAAATTCAGTCACATTGGATTGTGTGCACAATTGCAGTTTTGGGCCCAGGGAGATCATTCTGAGCCCTGGATTTAGGCTTTCAGAGGTATGTAATAAGTCTCTCACCACCTGAACATTTCTTATCTGTGAGCCAGAAAAGGAAACACTCTCTTGGGAGGTGATACATGCGTGCGCCAAGCAAATGGCTTCCCTTGCAGAGGCTGAGATGGATGCCTTGCTTCCTGTAGGCATACATTCCTCTCCCCAGTGGAGTCCTTCCCTCTCCCTGGCTCATCATTACATCTAGCTAATTAATAACAGGCCCATTTCTGCTTTCTTGAACCCAGCAAGAGCTAGAGTGCTAGAGTTTGTTTCAGGCCTGATCCAGCTTACTGGAATTTGTAACTGGTCTTGTAAACAATGGGGAATCTTGTATTTGCATGTGCATATTGTGGGTCCTCCACCCCTCCATTCATTCTGCTACTAACACAGAATCTTGGAACTCTAAGGACCTAGGAGAACCTGGGGTTATTAGGAGGCTTCAGGGTGCCCAATAACCTGGCTCCCATCTTCTCTAGCTCTTGTGCCAATGAGGTCCATTGGTAAAGCACATCACCTTTCAGCCAGGATGAAAGGGCCACCCAATCTGCTTGCAGCTGACCTGACATATATAAGCAATAAATGTCTAGAGTGTCACCAAAGATTTTTAGGAGCTTGCTTTGCATAATCATTGGGGCAACAGATAACTGATACTCTGGCAACCTTCGAATTAATAATGACCACATTATTCATTTAGCAGACATTGACTGAGCACTTACTTCATGCCAGGCACCATCCCAATTTTATAGCCAGTAAAGGGGGCTCTAGCTTGTGAAAAGTTGCGCTCTCATACCTGGACTTTACTAAAGATAAGCTCATAATTTACAACTCCAAAGGATGTGCTAGACTTTAGGATTATTTATAATCATCCTTTTTTTTTTTTTTCTATACGCGTTGGGTAGGGAGAGGGAGGAGATTGCTTAGTTCTGGAAATGAACTCCAAATAATGACCCTAGACCTACAGAGGAGGTTAAGTGACTGAACCCTGTACTTTCTACCCATCCCTTATCTCTGGCCCAGGAGGTATGACCTGAGGGAGCTACATTTGTTTCTCACTGTAACCAAAACCATTAGAGGAAATGTTTTGGGAGAATATAGTTAAGTTCCAGATATGCAATACGGAGATGATTATCTCTGAGAGTATAGAAAAAGGAAAGATCAAAAGATGATAGAGGCTTAACTCGGCAAATAATCATGATGTTCTTGACTATATTTACATAGTCTGTGACATTATAGTTTATATTAATATAGGTACTACAACTGCTTCTATAACTTCTTGTGCTCCTACTGTATATGTCATGCACTAAAAACTTTATATAGATTTTCTTTTTTTAATATACATTTTCTTATTTAATTCTCAGCCTTTATAGTAATAGGAAAGTGCTTTTTGTAGTCACATTAACATATGAGACCACTGAAGCCCAGAGAGGTTAAGTGATTTTTCTAAGGTCACACAGCTAACAAGTGGTAGAACCAAGATTCAACCCAAGTCTGCTTACCTCTGGACCATGACCTTATACTGCTCCTCAGTGTACTTGGCCCTTGATATAATCCTGTGAGAAAGACAAGTCATATATAACCCTTAAATCCACACTTTGTAAATTAAGAAGCCAGCATTCAGGAAGGCTACAGGTTCCGTCCAAGGCCAATTAATTAGTTCATTGCAGCAAATTTAAGCTGTTATGCCACTGCACATTGGTGTGCTGTGAGAGGATCTTAAGTGTGCTGCGAAAATTTTTAAAGATCATTAATTAAATTATTTTCAGAAGAAATTCAAAGCACAGTAAGTGCACTCTTTTTTTTTTTTTACTTTTTTAAATCAAAATAATTTAAGTGTTGTGCGGAAGTTTTATAGGTTCAAGTGTGCTGTGAGATAAAAAAAAAAGGTGGAAAAATACTGGTTTATTAGCACAGCCAGTTCAGTTTAATATTCTGAATATGTCTCATTTTAGTTCAGTTGTTAAGGACAAGAACATAAATTCAGTGAACTCATTTGATCTTTTGAGTAGCTACGGGGTTCAGAGCAGAGACTGCTGAAGGTAAGGAACAAGCCCATTCTTTAGTGATGATTTAATCTTTTAAATCCAAGAGTGGAGACAGCTGGGCCCAATATTTGTTTTCAATTGCGTGCATCCAAACAAAGCTGGGAAGCCTTTTTTGTTTTCTGCTGTGGGTGAGTTAAGCAAATGGCAAGAAGAACAGCTTTGTGTGGGGGGGCTTCAACTTTTGCGACAGCCCATCTGGACGCCTCCTCTGCAGCTGTGGGGCTTTCAGAAGCTCGTTTGCTCATGGCTTCTTCCAAAGGCCTCTCTGCTGGCCGCCTCCGACCAGTCTGTTTCTCCCTCACATGAAACAAGCACCTTTCAAAATCTTTATCTCCCGTTCCCTGAGACATGAACCAAGACACATGCTCCGCAGATGGCACAATTACACCTGGAGGACCCCTTGACTCCCTGCTCGACAGCAGAGATAAGGAAAACTAATTTTTCCTCAGAGGACTTTTCTAAATGATCTGAAGCTGAGTTTCCCCTCTTGTCTAAAAAGATGTTCTTATTGAATTCTTAAAGTAAAAGGTTTTCAAGGTTATGTAGTTTGATATCTTTCCAGTGGCCATTTTAAAAATTTATCTTGTTTTTAATTTATTTATTCAATGTGTGTGTATGTGTTGGGGGGTGGACAGACATATAGATGCTTGGTAAGCACAGAATCAGGTGCAAGGGGTGCCAGGGGAAGGAAGTAGGTATGACTCAATTTATACAATGTAGCCAGTATAGTGGGGGATCTAGCCATTAAATAAATTATAGCAAAAATAAGTATATAACCATAAGATGTACTTTATGTTATCAAGCACATAAAGGAGCTTTGCAACGGTGAAACAGGTGGACCTCACCTGTGTAGGGCCAGGAACACTTTGGGAGGAAGAGTTCTTTAGATGGAGATGAGAAGGACTGGCTGGGGACATCCAGGAGAAGAGTGGTACTGGGTTGGCGAGGGCGGGAGAAAATTCAGGCGAAGGCACAGCAGTTACTGAGACTGTGAGCTGGAGGGAAGTGGGGTTTTCCACGTTAGAGAAATAGGTGCAAGCTGGTATGATTCACTGGCAACGAGGAGAGAAGAGGGCGGGGAGTGGGGCTAGCAGTTGTGGGTGGGAATACATCACTCAGACCACATGAGTCATACTGAGTTTTGGGGATAAAGTTCACAAGGAGAGGAAACACAAACCCCCCAGACAGTGGGTTGACATCCATATGGGTATAAGGTGTTCAGCGAAGTGGACTACGAAGTCCAAGGTCAGAGGCCAATGGTAGGCGGTGGGCTGGAGGCCCTGCCCTGGAGCCAGGACGTGCTCGGTTGCTCACTGCCAAAGTGACTTGGAGCAGGTTCCCTCTGTCTGCTCTTGGATTCCCTTGCTGTCAGCCCAGAGAATGACACCCGGCCTGCCTGCCACAGAGGAAGGAAGGAGTGCCTCGGTTCTGGGAGGACTCAAGCCCCTGGGTTCAGAGGACACCTAATGCCATGGGAGTGAGGCAGGAGGTATCACCTCTAGAGGGGGTGGCAGGGATGTGGCATTTGAGCTGGACATTGTAAGTCAGAGAGGATTGAGAGAGAGAGAGGTGGAGTTTGGAGGTGTCCTGGGCAGAGGGCACAGGTTGGCCAAGGGAAAGGTGTGGGACTGCTCTGGGACACGGGCAGCTCAGACTGGCCCATGCTGGGGAATATTTCTGGCAGGGAGACCTGGAGCTTACAGGGCTTTGTGTGCAGCCTGAGACTTGGATGTTCTGCTTCTGTCCTTCTATAACTGGGTTCCTTTTTTTTTTTTTTTTCCTCTCTGGGTACTAGAAAAGAAAACATCTTGTTGTCTGGAGAATGGTTAATGAAAACAAGCACAAGTGCTCACTCTCTTAATTAAAAAGCAAAATCCCCTCATAAACGAAGGGCAACAGCTTCTACAGCTGCTCTTCTTGGCTCCTGGGGGGCTCTGGCTGGTGCACTGTGAGCAGAGAGGGGCTGAGGTGGTGGCAAGTGGAGCAAAGCACTTCCATTTGGTCTACCCCCAACCTGTCCAGCGCTGGGCTTTCATCCTGTTCTGCTCCATTTCAGGCTGAATCACAACCACTGTGCCCCCAAGGAACTCTGACCCACTTCCCTGCTTTGCAGCTCTGAGAGGCAGCGTGAGAGTGGAGAGCGTGCAGCGTGTAGGATTCCTACTGAATTTTTTCCTTCTACTGAGATCTTTCTTCCTCCCCCTGCACTTTTTTCTAAGAGACGACAATGTGCAGCTGTTAAAAATCTGGGTCCTAGAGACAGGCTGCCTGGGTTTGAATCCTGACTTTGTCACCCACTGGCTATTTAATCTTGGGGAAACTCTTTACCACCTTTGCACCTCGGTTTCCTTGTATGTAAACAGGGATGAGAAGACGTTCCTCAAACATGTAAGGAGAACCTTCTGTGTGCTGGGTGCTGAGGAGGTGAAGGTGGATACACCACGACTCACTCTGCAAGGACCTCAGAAGCTCGAGGGGAAGCGAGATCAGAATCAGTGATTTAGAAGTGAGTCTGAGGAGGAGAGGTAGAGGGGTCTGTGTTAGGGTCAGGGTTGCAGGTGGCAGAGGGTGGAAATATATGATGCTTGAATGATCAATCTGGGTCAGGTTGTAAGGGACCCAAGTGTTCTCTTAATTTATTTCTCTATCATCTCAACAATATGGAATTGCCAAAGGATTTTCAGACGGGGAATAATACTGTCAGCTTTGTGCTTGAGAAAGATCCCTGCCAGGAAGTAAAGAGAGATGAGTCTGAGTTAGAGACCCAGAGCAAGAGGGACCTTAAGAACAGACACTGCACCTTGGGGCTCAGTTCCCACAGGCAGGAGAGAGGCCACCTCACTTTCGGTGGGAAGGTAGGGTACACTAGTTAGCAGTAAGTGGGTGTGACTTGGGTTTCTTTGTCCCTCAAATCCACTTGGTGGAACCCTTGAGCATTCAACCAGAGCACCTCGGGAAGCAGAGACAAGTGCTTGATGAGACTGAGGCAGAAATGGGACTGTCAATGGGACTGGACTGTGTGCCTGTGAGCTGATACCCAGCCAGAGTTAGGAACACTGGGGATAACCATCTGTTCTGGATATAATTAATGAATCCCATGGAGAGGAAAGCAGAAGTGTTTTGAACCTACTCTGGCAAACTTTCCAGGTTTCCTTGATGGTTTTCTGGCTTCCAATGCTCCCCCAACTCCTTGATCTGCACTCTGAGCAGTGTCTGCATCTTCTGCCCCCAGCCTCTGACTCCAAACCTTCATAGCATGATAAGGATTACCTTTTTCTTCAAGGCCTTTGAAGGGAGAAGTGGAGAAGCTTTTTCTGGGACCTGGATAGGGGAGTTTGGGAGGGTGCAGGGACTGCTGGGTTCTCAGTGACAGATGCAGCCCTGAGTATTTTAATAACTATTTCTATTTACATTTGTGACATGTGAGCCCTTTTAAAGAATGGGGCCAAGAACTAGGACACTTTTTGCCTTGGTTTGAAGGTGGTACTGTTAGAGAGCGCTATTCCTCAGTTCCAAAATCTGATACTTGACCCAAAATTGGTCAGTTGGTATATGTGAATTATAGCCTCATGGACAAACATGACTTGTTTGGGCCATGGTATGGCCATCATTCAAGTAAAAGTCTACTTTGTTATTAAACCTGTTGGGAATGAGAAGTTTTTTCTTTTCTTCTATGATTGCCTGGCTGTGATGATGTAAAACCAGAACAAACAGAGGCCACTGTGAAGGGAGATTTTGCCTGGGAATGAATTCAACAGAGAAAGCAGAACTGCAAAGTAGAGGCAGTCAGCTTCTTATTATTTTTTTTTTTTTTGAGAACTTGGATCCTTTCATGCCTGAAGCCATTATACTCCTGAACATCTTAGTTATATTAACTAAAAACAATGTCTTGGACTATGGTCTTCATGTTTGTGGAAATTTTTGGAAATTCATATGTTGAAATCCTAAACCTTAAGGTGATGATATGCAGAGATAAGACATTTTGTGAGGTGATTAGATGAGGGTGGAGCCCTCATGGATGGGATTAGTGCCTTATTAAAGAGATCTCAGAGAGTTGGCTTGTCTCTGCTACTGAGTGAGGACACAGTGAGAAAGTGCCATCTATGAAAAAGTGGGCTCTCATGGGACACCAAATATGCCTACACCTAGATCTCGCACTTTTCCAGCTTCTAGAACTATGAGAAATTCCTTGTATTTTTCCAAGCTACTTAATCTAAGGTATTCTGCAATAGCAGCCCAAACATACTAAGACATCTTGTTTTTGATTAAATAAGTTTAAGTGGAATTTCCTTGATTTGCACCCCCAGAAAGTCTGGGGGCATATAGGTAAGTACAATTAACTATGACTTGTGGAAGAGGAAATTGATATTTAGAGACATTTAATGACTTTTTTGATCATAGACCTAGCAAAGGGAATCTGGGAATAGGGAATCTAGAAATCACCTTAAACAGTCTGAATCTGGAGCCCGTACCCTAATTGCCACATGACAAAAGTAAGTTCAGTATCTTAGTCTGTTTTGTGTTGTTATAAAGGAATATCTGAGGCTGGGTAATTTATAAATCAAAGAGGTTTATTTGGCTCATAGTTCTGCAGGTTGTACAAGAAGCATGGTGCCAGCCTCTGTGTCTGGTGAGGGCCCAGGAAGCTTCCACTCCTGCTGGAAAGCAAAGGGGAGCAGCAGGTGCAGAGATCACAGGGTGAGAGAGGAAGCCAGAGGGAGTGGGAAGGTGCCAGGCTCTCCTTAACAACCAGCTCTTGCAGGGACTAATGGTGGTGGTGGGGGAACTCACTCACCCTAAGGGAGGTTTTCTGATATAGTTAGGAAATGTGTTCTAGAAAGGCCATTGCCTGAGCTGAGAACTATAAGCCTGAGTGGCAGGTGTGGAGGTGTGAAAAGAGCATGTACATGCCCTGGAAGTGCAAAGTAGCATAGTAGGTGCTGGGAACCACACACTCAGTGTCACTGGGGCCTTGCCTGGCATGACTCCAGCCTCCCATAAGAGTGCTTCAGCATCAGTGCACTCACCCCATCCACCTCATGTTCTGACCTTTTATCAATCACCCTCACCCTCAGAATTCAGAATTCACCCCCACACTTGTCCTCCTCCTACTTGCCAGCTAGGTCAAGCAGAGCCCTCCTCTCCCTCATCAGCCTTGCTGCTTCAGGTGGGATGTGTTGCGACAGAGTCTTAGCCTATACAAGACCCATTCTTTCATGCAGATGGAATCTTCATCCCCTTTTCAATGTTGGGCTTGACACTAGCTCTTCATAGGGAGGACTGGCCCATTTCTGAAGGTTTAATGTTGCTCTTTTATTGATGTAATTCACAGTCTGTGCATGAGGTTCTCATCATTTTGTAATCATGACTGTCCTTGGCACAGCAGACATGGCTGGGGTGGAACTGTAGCCATGTTTGGAGTTTGGCCACTCTGATGATTCATCCATGTGCCTGGTTCTCATTTTTCTGTGCCCTTTTCCTACAGGAGAGGAAAATCTCCTTACATGTTACCAGGGAAGCCTTCGGGCTTTCTCAGTTTTCTTTTAATTGCTGTTTAATTACTTTTAGCTGTTCGTCTTTTTCCCTAGTGCATCCGTCAAAACTTAGCAAAGGCACCCAATTCCACTGTTCTGGTAACTATTCCCCCATATTTCTCAAACATGTGGTGTATCACACCAGCTAATGTATATTTCTTCCTTCATTATCTCATCCAAGTTCATGATTAGTGAAAGTTTTAATGGTTGCACAGCTACTCTGCCAGAGTACATGTTACCTCCCAGCCATAATGGGGCCAATTGTTAGCTGGGTGGGTAGAGCTCCAAATTCCCATAGTAATATCTGCTTTCTAAGTACCAAATTTCACATGTTGGATTTCCTGGCATGCAGACTCTGACTGGGAGATTAGCATGCAGGATTTTTTTTTTTTATTAGGGAATGCTCTTGGGTTCAACACTTATGGAAGGGAGAGGAAGGGGGGAAAAGGTAAAGGATTGTCAGAAGGAGAATTTGAGCTGGGATGCAGCCCCAGTGGTTGAAATGTCTTAAATGGATTTTCTGAATTGTTCTGACTTGAGACCCTTGTGTGAATGATTCACTGATGTGGGTCACCCTGGAACATAAATCAGCTCTTCGGTTGCTCCTTGAGCTAAAACGATCCCATTTTGGCTATTTAAAGCAAAATTTAGAATAATTAAAATTAAATAAAATTAGAAATTCAGTCCCTAAGTTGCACTAGCCACATTTTAAGTGCTCAATAGCTGTGTGCAGTTCATATTTACCTTACTGAACAGAACAGATGTAGGACGTATGCATCACTGCAGAAAATTCTGTTAGATAAACACAGCTTATCAAAGATGGGTCTCAGCATTAGTGAGAGAAGGACTCTTTCATGTGACCCCCAACACTTAGGGTTCTTTCCTTCCTGGGTCCCCCATGAAAGCCTGGGTGCTCACTGAGGAAACTTATCCTTGTTAGCCCTAAACTCCAGGTTCTGTTTGCCCAGCCTCATGAGCCTGTTGGAGGCTCTGCAAATTGTGTCAGTCTCTCAGACGCCAAGTTCAAATCAGCAAACGAAATAAAGAAGAAACTGGCATATAATGTTGGGCTTACAGTCATATGCTTTCCTCCTTAGAATCGGTGCTCTCACTGACTGAGTAGTTTCCCAGTGATTTTAGTTATTTAAAAAAAATGTTTTTTTCCCCTGATTTTGCTTTTGATTGGCTTTATTCTTGGCAGGAGTGTTGACTGGCAATAAAATAGCCTGCCACTGCCTGGATTTGCTATCTTGTTGACTTTAAAAATTTATATCTCAATTTGGCTGCCATGATATTTTAGTACATTTGGGTTGCTACAACAGAATACCATACATTGAGTAGCTTAGAAACACAGAAATTTATGGCTTATAGCTCTGAAGGCTGGAAAGTCCAAAATCAAGGTGTGGCGATTTGGTGCCTATAGTGGGCCTGTTTTTTATGCACAGTTTTCTTGCTGTGTCCCCATGTGGTGGAAGGGGTAAGCCACCTCCTAGAGTCTCTTTAATAAGGACACTGATCCCATTCATGAGGGCTCTGCCCTTATGAGGTAACCACTTACCAAAGACTGCCTTTCCTAATATCATCACCCTGGGGGTTAAGATCTCAACATATGAAATTTGGAGGCATAGAACAGCCAGACCATAGCATATGACATCCTTCAACTGGTGTCTTTTTCTGCCTTGCTTGGCTCCATCTCAGTCGGCCATGTTGTTCCCATTGTTTGACATTCTGCTCTTGGCCTCTTACTTTTGTCCTTCAAATTTCATCTTGTTAAAATAACTTAATCCCATGACTTTCCTGCCTATATGCTGAAAGATCCCCCCCCCCCATTTATATTTAGTCCTCAGCAGTTTTGGTCTCCTGCTATGTGTTTCCATGGCATCCCATAATCCTCCAATTATAACATTCATCACATAGTAGCTACAAATAATCAGCAAATGACTTGATGCTATGACACAGAATTTTGGGTTAGAATTGCTTAAAATAGGCCATGATTTAACTAGAGACTCCTCATGACTGGCACTATCAAGGTTCAAGAAGCTCTCAACAGGAGGCTAGGAACCTAGGAGAGCCAACCCTCTGAGAGCACTGGCTTATTTATAAACACTTTGGAGAAACAACTGGAGTGGCTCTGTGCTCAAGTGCAATGTCTTCAGTGATGAAATGTTATTACTTGTAATCCCACATGCACCAGCTGTGGAAGGCTATTTATACCTTTGGCTCTATAACTGCCTCTGCACAGTTTATGGCCAGGTTGACTTGCTTCACTCTGGGGGATATTACAAGGGCAAGCTTAGAAATACTGCTCTGGCACAATGTGACCTCAAGTTGTTTGTGAATGCTCACAGTTGAAATGGGTTGATAATAGTTAAAGGCATGGTAGTGCTCTAGAAAGAGAACTGAATGAAAGGGCAGGAGGTTTTGGTTTAAGTCTATGCTTTTCCACTGAAAGCCCAGGGGAGCTTGTTCTTAAATTTCCATGTCTATATCATTAATTTACCCCTCACCTCTTTTCCCAGTGACAGTGTAAAATAAAGAGTAAAAGCGTGGCCTTTGCAAAAGTGTGAGGCCTCTCTGGGAGGGTTGCATCTGGGCATTTGGAGGGCGTGATGGAAAAGCTTGCTCTTTCATACCTGCATGGGTGAGGCAGTAGCATGTGTAGTATGATTGGGGAGGTGTGAGAAGGTCTAGGGGAGGGAGAAGAGGGAACAGAAAATACAGGTAGGAGGAAAGATCCCAGAGGTTGTGTCTCCTAATGGTGGACTTGTGGGATGTGGTAAGGACCTAGATTAAGCTGAGAAGTCACTGGAGAGTTTTGAGTAGAGGTGGAAGGTGATTTGACTTCCTTTTAATTCACTCTGGCCACTGAGTCAATAGTAGATTTTAGGACAGCATGAGTAGAAGTAGAGAGATCTGATAGGAGGTTGTTGTAATTATCCAAGATGGCAGCTACTGAGGTTGTGGTAGCTATTGAGAAGTGGTGGGTTTCTGTATCAGTGTTGAGGAGATAGGCATTTGCTGACATGGTGGACATGAATGAGAGAATGAGAAATGTCAGGGAAGGCTGAAAACTTTTTATCTTGAAGAGCTGGAGGGACAGTCACTGTTCCACAGGGATGTGGAGGAAGGTAAGAGGTACAGACTGGCCCTGGTGGTGAAGATTAGGAATATACTTTTGGACATGCTGAAAATCTGAGATATCAATGTGTGTCCAACGTCAACACAAATAGGGTCTTACTCTGTACATTCTTCTGTGATCTGACTTCAACACACAAGAGAGTAGAACTTCTGTCCTAACTCTGCTGTGTGTATAGCTCACAACTTGCATGATTTTTAGTAAGTCAGGTATCTGCTGGTCTCCATTTCCTTAGAAAAATGGCAACAATATGGCAAACATGTTCTCTACTCCACTAGTCTTACAGGGAATCAATGAAATGTCTGTACAAGGATATTTTTACCAACTAATTAAAATGTTGGGATTGTTGCTTTGACATCTGACCCCAAGGTTTCACTAGATAAGATGATTTGCACCTTTGATAAAGGAGGAATTGACCCATAGGCACTTGTAGGCTGGGGTACAGAAGGGAATCATTGAATAAGGAGCTCTTGGCTTTGTGTTTGCATCTTAAACTACCATTATTCTTTATAATTGCAGTAATATTTTCTGATTAGAAGATTTTCAAAAGCCTTGGGAAAAACTGCTTGAATGGCCAAGATTTTCACAAAAACTCTTTGAATCTGGGCAAACAAGAAGCACAGAATTAAGTTATCCGAGCCCAGTTCTGATGCAGATGTGGCTGAAAATTCAGAAGCAGCATCAGCCAGTTATCAAGCACAGGTTGCTCATAACTCTTAAAATTAGAAACAAAAAGCCTCATGTACACATTACAATTATGGCAAGGTATACCCTCTAGGATAATATTGTATTTGAGAAAGTAAATGGTTTTATTTATTTATTTTTCAAATTAAAAAATTGGGAAACATTCCAAAATAGAAAAATTAGAGATTCATATTATAGACACTTAACTATTAATTTTCTACACATAACACAGTTGGTGTTTTTCCATAGTCTATATCTTAGTCATCTTGGGCAGCTGTAACAAATTACCATAGACTTCATGGCTCAAACAACACTTAATTCTCACAGTTCTGAAGGCTGGAAGCCTGACATCAGGAGTCAGTGTGGCTGAATTATGGTGAGGGTCCTTCTCCTGGTCACAGACCACTGTGTTCTTCTGTCTGTACATGGTAGAAAGGAGGAAAGAACTCTCTGGAGAGTCTGTTATAAGGGCACTAATCTCATTCATGAGGGCCTCACCCTTATGACTTAATTACCTACCAAACCCCTATGTCTTCAGACCATCACATTGGGGGTTTTTATTTCAATATATAAATATTTTTTGGGGGGGACATGAAAATTCAGTCCACAACACTCTATTAATTTGTTTTATTGTTTTTTAGCAGCTTTGGTGAATTAAATTTTACATAAAATTTCAAGTATACAATTTAATAATTTTTAGTAACTTTACTAAGTGGCATAACCATATTCATTTATAGTTAATCCCTGTTCCCTCTCCAGCCCTAGGAAAATGCTAATTTCCTTTTTGTCTCTGTAGATCTTCCTTTTCTAGACATTTAACAGTGTAAATGTTTTGGTTTAGCGGGACACAATGTGGTTAATATTCTTGCTATTAACCCATTTCTTATTCCTTTGCTTTATTTACTTTTCATTTTTCCATGTCATTTTAGCCTTTATGTTTCTTTGTCATCCTCGACCATCTTGTACATGTTGAGTGTGACAAGGAAGTGGAGGCATCACCTCACTAAGCTGCCCCCACTGACTAAGGATTATAGGTCCTTTAGACCAATGACTAATGGTAGGTAACAGGTTCATTAAATTAGTGACCACTTCAAGAAAAGTAACTGGTCAACATCTGCCTCGAGTATCTCACTAAAACCTTCGTAAGATGCTTCCTGTGGCCCAATTATAATATAAAATCAGTGTAGTTACTCTTCACCTGTTTAGTTGAGACTATTTATTAGTCTCTAGTCTAAAAACACCATTCACGGGCACATAGCGTTTGACCACTGGTACTGGCCTTATTTCTGTTTGTCATCATCTTGTCCATGTCACAGTCACAGCCCTCTTTGGGCAGAACTCCTGCTTTCTAAACATTCTCTCCTACAATCCTAAATCTCTTACCCATCTTAGTGGAAGGTAACATTTTCCTGAAGATGATTTAAAATTCAGTGGCAATCATGATGGGCTTTCACCATGTTAAAAACCAGAGACTTAAGGGAAACTTTATGAGAAAGAAAAAAATACCATCATTCAATGGAGAACTTACTTTGACTGATATTCTGAGGAATGAAACACTTCCAAATAATCTGTCTTAAGGACTTTATAACAAAGACCAAAAGCATCACTACTTTCACTGGAAATTTCTGAAACAGACTCTCTCTTTCTACTATCTACCAGCTTTATTATCACCACGACTCACATCTACTGTTGGTCTACTTCTCTTTCCTCTGACCTTGTTAACAAATGCCCTCTCTTCAGGGCTTTTCCCCTGACTCAGGTAAAGAAAAAACACATGGTTCAATGTACCCTTAAAATTGTTATATCAGGGTCCACAGAGAGCTATAATTAGAAATATTCCTAAATCTCTGGAAAACAGAAATGGCTCAGAATGTAAGATTTCCTTAGGTACTTAGTATCTCAGATTTTGAATTATTTTTTAACTATTTTACTTATTCTGTTAGCCTCTTAGATGGGGAAATGCTTCAGGGCCAAAGATGGGAATGTCTCTCAGAGAACAGCCTGGCTGTCCATGATTACAAAACAAACAAACAAACAAACAACATTACATGCAGGAAATGTTTTTCATTTCCCCTAAAAACTTGTTTAGACAAAAGTTCGAAATTGTTAAGCAATATAAAAGTAAATCAAGAATAACTTCAAAAATAGATTCTATGACATTTTAAAATAATATTCTGTGTTAATCTAACAGCTTAGGTAAAGGGAGCCTTGGATTTTCTTTCATAAAACTTTGCATCTGGTCTCAGACATGCAATAGGAGACTTAGTGGGGTAAAAATAAACCCAGCATAGTTGACTCCAGAGTGGTGGTGACGTCTCAGGCTAGCCACAGTGTTCCTCTAGGCTGCCTCTCAATAGGCCTTCTCTAGACAGAGGGTCAGCCTGAGTGGGGTCCCTGGGGTGAGACTGAGACCCCGACTCAGGCAAAGGAAGAGCTGCAGGAGTGTTGGGGCGACAGGTGTCTAGGAAGGTGATTGCTGGAGGGAGGCAGGGATGTGGCCTGGTCGGACTGTGTTCAGTGTGGCTCTCTGCCCTGTTCCCATGTGCACTGCTCTCAGACCATGCAGGCCAATCCTCCCAAACCTGGTTTAGTCTGCAGAGCTCTGGTTATCTGGGAAAAGTGAGAAGGGAAAATGAGAAAGAAAAGAAGGAAGACAGAGAAAGAGGAGGGGGAGAAAGAAAGAAGGAAGAATGAAGAGGAGGAGGCCAGGTATGGAGGGAAGAAAGGAAGAGGGTGAACAAGAGGAGGAAAGACACCCCCAAACTGAACCAGGTCCCAAACAGACTGAAAAGCTAAATCTACATTTAGAAGGCTGAAATGACAGTTTAAGAACAAGGTGACCTAGAATAAAGCACTCAAAGAAAAAGAATTAAAAAAAGAACAACAATGAACCAGGTTAAGCTGCATCCTTCCTGGCTGGTTTGTCTCCGGGAGAGTAGAAGGAGGTTGGGGACCCCTGGAAATTTACCGTGAGCATGTCCTTGTCGCGTCTTCTGTCTTCCTTCTAGGAAGTCCATTCCCTCTTTGTGTGGCAGACAAGAGTCCCCTGACACAAAAGGCAGTGTGGCTGGGACCTCTGGACAGGAGCTATTCTGCACTGACAGCTCCATCTCTGATGATTGTCACAGTCACCTTGCCCCTGCTCCCTGAATTTGTGCCTTCAGAATGCAGCCCCGGCTGTGCGCTGCCTTTGTTTGAGGCACTCACACAAATGGGTGAATGGGAGAGTCTGCTTGCATGAGAAGGGAGAATTTAGCTCATGGGACTAACAAGACACCCTGGCTTGGCTGCTGCCTCTCTCCCTGTGGGCATCCTGCTGGGCCAGGAGCACCGTACTGGGAACACTGTACTGGGAGCATGTGCTGGGGACAGAGGCTGCTTGGCCTCACTGTGGGAGGCTGCATCCATCCTGCTGGGCCAGGAGCACTCTATTGGGAGCATCGTGCTGGGAACAGAGGCTGCTTGGCCTTTCTCTTTGTGGGAGGCTACATCCATCCTGCTGGGCTGGGAGCATCATATTAGGAACATCATGCTGGGAGCATCATGCTGGGAACAGAGGCTGCTTGGCCTCTCTGTAGGAGGCTGCATCCATCCTGCTGGGCTACGAGCGCCATGCTGGGAGCTCCGTGCAGGGCCATCTCTGCCTTCCTCTGTGTCCCTGGAGGCCTGACTGCAGAGTGTTCTGACCTGCTTTGGCACCTCGTACAGTTAGCATGGTAAGTGTAGGGCCAGGTCCTCAGGTGCTAGGGCAGAATTCAAAAGCTGTGTACTAAACATCTTGAAAGTGAATTTTTATCAACTTCTTGTTATTCAAGTCACTCTGACCATAAGCTGAGAAATCAGACTGAACTGAAGACCTGCTTTTACAACTTACTCATGGTTCTGGGTATGTCACTTGACCTCCCTGAGTTTCGATTTCCCCTTTTGTGACATGGGAAGGACAATAGTGCCTACATACAATGTCGGAAGAACTAGATGAGCTGGTACTTGTGAAGCCCCTAGACGATGCCTGGAGCATCCTGCACACTCAGCACACGTGGGCTTGTGCTGCTATTTTTAGGGAACCCTCTCACACTCTGTCTTGCAGGGAAGATGCACAGCACAACTCTAGGGGGCGCCATCACACTGAACCTAATGTGGGCAGTACAGACAGTGCAGTGAGTTCCCCAGTTCCTGCTCCCCACCAGCCCAGCTTATTCACTCCAGTGCGTTCTGGAGAACCCACTTAAGAATCTTGCACTGTCCTCATATGCAGCTGGCAGGTGTGGGGCACCTGTGGCTGTGGGGACACAGCTGGCCCTCTGGATCCTTGAGTGTGGCCTTATGACTGAATCCGAATTTTATAGAAAAATTCCTTTAATAAAGGCATTTGTTCTGTGAAGACTGGGCCGCACTTGGGGGCTCCCTCCACATTGTGTGCCTTTTCCCAGCCACAGCCCTGCTCTCCAGTGTCCCTGTGCAGGCCTCTGTGCTCTGCACCTGCACTGGACATCACCCGTCCTTTCTCACTAGCTGGGTCTAGGCTCCTTCCTTTCCCAATCCAGTCTCAGAACCAAGGGCCAAAGCCCAAAAGGGAAGAGGCCAGTGATAAAAATCCAGTGAACATGAAGGGAAGGTGTCTCTCATTTCAGAGCAAAACCAGCACTCACTTGTCACTTTGATCCTGCCAATTACATCGTTGCCTCTATGTCTGAGTGACATAGGAGATGGTACCTTGCAATTTTCCCCACGGGAAATGCAGACGCCAGGGTCAGAAAATGGTTCCTCATAATCATGTAATAAGTGGTTTCTTTGGCGTAGGTAAGCCGAAGCTGCCTCATTAATGGGATCTAAAACCCTACAGTGGTATGTGTTAAGAAGAGGATTGTTAAAGAGTTATTTCCATTATTTCTCTCTTTCCTGTCGCTGAACAGGCTCTCTGCCTCCTGGCCCCACGGCCCTTCTCTCACTCCCAGGTGGTCAGCAGTCCTCCCCTGGATCACACCAGATTGGCAGAAATTTGGGTTTGGGACCAGAGGATACTAGATCCCTGAGCAATTTGCCTTTTGTTTGTTGTGTTTGGTCTGGTGCCATCAACACATGGGCTTTCAGAAATGAGGACCAGCCACAGGTCGCTGGCCAGTGGGTCCCCTGCAGGGACGCTGCTCCCCACACCACTCGTATTTCTAAGGGTGGGGGTTGTGCCTCCTGGTCTCACTGCCAAGTAGAATTGTACCTCAGGCTACCACTGCTCAGACCTCATGGATGTACCTTATGGATGTGCCTTTATAGAGCCCTTTCTCATCCTTTTCTCCTATAATCTTAATAGTCACTTAGCCCGTGTTAGGCTATTCCTAAGTGCTGTAATATATAGACCCCAAAACATACGGTGGCTCAAATACAATAGAAGCTAATCTCTTATTCTTGTTTAGATGTTGGGCCCGGGCTCTGTCACTCCTGGGAATTGCCATCACCTGCATGGACCAGGACCTTTGCAAGGTCACGTGGGTTCAGGAGTAAGTAAAGAAAACCATAGTCTGTCCTCCATGGAGCATCTACGAAGAATACAGATACTAAATAGCTGATTAAAAATATAATCGCAGCTAAAGAACATCACAATTTGATTCGGCTTCCAGAAAGCTGAGATCCGTATTTATGGTAAGTCCTTAGTAACTGCATATTGAGCTATATTCGTGGTTCCATTTCATATTCCCACCCTATTATAACTTTCTTCTTTTATTTTCATTTTTAAATTAAGCTATCTTGCAAGCTGTCTTAAATCTTGTTTGGTGAAAAGCAAGCTACGCATTTAAAAATATAAATACAAAGAAACTTGGCAAAAGCCATTTAATGGGAGTGGCTCTAATTTTGCCTGGCTTTTGTCCCACTGGAAGGATTAGCGAGGGTAGGATGCAATATTTCCTCTGCAGGAAAACAGATGGTACAGTTCTCATTCTCCTCCTGGCACTGCTGGGTCGTGGTTAGACACGGGTCTGTGCCGTCATCACTGATTTCTCTTGGTGTGTAGCTGACCCACAGATGTTTGCCACATATTCAGTGAAGCAAGGGCAATATGGCGTTAACTCACGACACTGTAATTTATAAGGCACTTTCTCACCCTTTCTCCTATAATCCTAGCAGTCACTCCTGTAAAGCTGTGTCAGGCACTCCTAAGTACTATAACAGTTAGACCCCCAAACACATAGTGGTTCAAATACAATAGAAGCTAATCTCTTATTCTTGTTTAGATGTGGGTCCCAGGTTCTGTCATCCCTGGGGACTTGCTGTCACCTGCATCGAGCTCCTGGGAAAGAGTAAAGGCCGCTTCTTCAAAGCCGTAGCCTGGGCATGGACGCGCTGCTTCTGTTTTTCCTCTTTTGGTGAGAATTTGTCTCATGGCTACGTGTAAGTGCGAAGGGACAGGGGAGGTTGGAAACTGAAGGGCCGGAATGATTAGCTGCCTCACTATCTGAGGGCAAGGCATTTCAGTGTGAGGCATCAGAAAAATAACTGAATCAGGCTAGAAATCTCCAACTAGTGAGATGGTTTCCTTATGCTTCAAAGTGAGCACCAGCAAGGCTCGCTGTGACAACAGGCAGGACAGATAAAGCCCTGATTACATAGACTTGTCTTGTCTCAGTCACAGCAAGGACCGTGTCTGTTGCTTAAGCGAAGGCTGAAGAAAATGGATCTCACCTGTGGCTGTCCCCTTTCCTTTTAATGACTAACTTCCCTGGTGTTTTGCTTTCTTTCTGCTTTGATGTTGAAGCCAGAACACGTGAGTCAGCTTTCTAGACTCTCCATGATCCAGACCACCCTTCAAGTCTTCAGTCTCATCATGCCCATTCCTAGCTCCAAACACATCCTGCAAGTCCTGGCTGTCACATTCGTGACCCCTCCTGCTGAACGGCCTCTTCCTCCCTCCCTGCTCCTTCCTCACTGTCCGTTTACCCTTCTCCGAGAGGCTCCTCTGAGTTTCCAAGTCAGAATAAATTGCCGCAGCTCTTCTTGTTCGTCTAGTGACTTGACTTTGTCGTGTACTTCTCTGTTGCTCCTAATAGGTTGTAAACTTCACGGGGGCAAGGGTCTGTGGCATTTGAAATGCTTTTGGATGGCCCTTCACGTACACCATCTGCTTCCCATTTCGGGCTGATTGCACTGGGCACTGTTCCACTGGAGCTGGTCAGCTCAGCTGTGCGCTTGTTGGGGCATAAATTGGTCAGGTGTGACTGAATGGATCAGCTGCTCGGCTGGACGGACTCCTCCTTTCCACTCACTAGGGTCTGATATGACTGGACAAATGCAGACGTGGTGTCCGGGCTCAGCGCTCCTCACAGCTGATTGTGCTTACAGGTCACGCCGGGCTCCTCTTAACATGCAGACTCTGGTTGAGCAGGCTCTGGAGAGAGAGCCGCAACCCTGCGTTTCTGACAACCTCCCAGGCGAGGCAGTTCACACTCTGCACAGCCAGGACCTCACATGAAGAATTTGTTTTGAAATCATTCAAAACTTGTTCTTTGAATGTGACCCACTCTTTTACTTTCCAGATAGTTTTAAATTCCAGCTGCTTTTGCTGGAGATGTGGTTAAAAAGAGGAAATTCCAATCCATCTGGTTTCTGTTCTATTCTTCTGCAGTGCTCAGACAGTAGACTAGGGAGGACAGCACTGGCTGTGCAAATGGACAAGGTTCCCTAATTACTCATTACGAAGCTAGCACATGTTAGCTCACACGATCTTCACGGATAACACTGTCACTTACTATTCCCATTGTACACATTAGAAACCTGAATTTTAGGAAGTGTAAGGAAATTCTGAGGAACACATAGTAAGCATCAGAGCTGGGACTGGAATTTGCTTTGAAATCAGACTTGTATCTGATTTGAAAGATCCAGCACTTTCACTTGACGACGACACTTGCCTGCCTCAGTTGCTCCCTCTCTTCTGCAGATGCTTGTACAATCTATTCATTCCATGTCCTCTGTCTTACACACACACCCCGACACCCAGCCCCCACAAAAATCACAGCCTTAGACAGATGCTTTGCGTGCTTCCTCCAGATGCTTGGTGCCGAGGTGGAATAAATATCTGGATAAATAATTCTTCTCTGCCAGATGCACATGTCCTCTCCCTCTCTCTTTGGACATTCTGATTACAAACTGTAATGCTCTCAGATGGCTCGCTGCAGACTTCATGTACCTTCCGGCCTTCACTCATGAAGGTCCAGGAACCCATTGGGCAGATCACCCAGAGTTACTTGCCTTGTGAGGAGATCCCTTCCTGCATGAACGTCCCCACACACTAAACCGCACTTAGAGTTCCTATTTTGTCAGGGATGTTTTCTACCCAGGTTGGTGTCAGTCAACATTAAATCATCTCTCCTTGGGAGTAAAAGGTTACTTTTCTTGCACATTTGATTTATAGTCCCAAGTAGGGAAAAAATGTCCACACACACAATGATGTGTTTTATTGCTCACCTTGCTAATAATTCTTGAGGCTGTTATGATTTTAAATGAGGAAGATGATGACAACAATGAAAAGAAAACAACAAAATAATGTGAGTACTAGTAGGGGAAACGGTGGCAACCCCCTTGTGTTTTTGTGTGTGTAAATATTGACAACGTGCTTTCTTGTATGTTATTGTTGTTGCTACTGTCATTACTGTCTTGCAATAACTTGGAGAAGTTACCTGGGCAGATGTTCATCTGACAGCCACATAGACACAAGTCCTGGAGAGCTCTGACATCAAGGTCAGCTGTCCATTTCCAGCATCAGATGGCAAGAAGGACCATGACCTGGGGGAGAAAGACTCATGGCAGAGCCTGGGTCTGAATTCCAGCTCTGCTTCTTCCTGGTTGAGAGAGTTTGGGACTGATATTGAACCTCTCTAAACTCAACTTCATCTCTAAAATGGGGAAACTCATGAAATACTTTGCCTGGATGAAGTTGATGTAAGAAATATGTGTGCAGTGTATGTGATATACTAGCAATAAAAATTGGCAGCCAGTCTGACTGGCAGATGGCTGTGTGTCAGGCCTTCCGTCTTCCCCAGGGGTGGGGTAGAGAATCACTCTTGCCCCACTAAACTTGGATGCACACAGGCATGCAAATGTAATTTCAGCCTCCCTGTAGCATCTGCTCTGCAGGCTGGGTCTTAAGACTGTCTTCAGTTTTGGTATCTGAATGAATGTCTGTCCTTCTTAACCATAGCTTTTTAAATGAGATCTTTGAGTCCCACAGAATTATAATTGGCTTTCCAGGACAGAGGGGATGGGCATTGATGGATGTGCATGCCTGGAGCACCTTCAAGGAGGCCACGGCCCCTCCCTGACCTGCACTGTCTACCCCTGAGCTGGTCTGCTGTGCCCTGCATGCACCTGCACCCCCATGCTGTTCTACTTGCTGTCTCCTTGACATGCCACATGGTGCCCCAGAGTTGCTCACAGTGACATGTCTTTCTCTCTTTTGGATCCTCTCTTTCTTGTGAAAAAATCTCTCCAGCTCTTGACATTCAGGTAAAGCATCCCCCTGATGAAGTCTTCCTTTCAACTCTCTTTAGAAATGACCCCATTTATCCTTTGAGCATCTTGTATCAGGGCCTCTAGACAATGTTTTTGCTTTAATTTGCATATCTGACAATCTTCTGAGGGAGGCGGTCATCTTCCTGCAGAGGAGACGCTGTGCTTGTTCAGCTCTGTAATCTCGCTCCCTGCCTGGGGGAGAGAAAGCGCCCTGCCACTGTTCGCTTTTTGTTTTGCTTTAGTTTAGATTAATATGAGGGCACATAAATTAGGTAACACTGTTTGCATTTGTAAGGTAAAGTCCAAGTTGTAGCTGAGCCCTACACTCAGGAGCTGTGCTGTCCACCTCTATGTTGTACCCGTTAGATGGGAACTTAAGGAGATCCCCACCCTTCCCCACTTCTTGAATTTAATTGACTTACCACTATGTGTTGAATAAATCTTCAATGATACCAGCTAACTGCTGTGTATTCAGGGAAGTCATTTAGGAGAAGTAGGAGCCAGGAGCAGCACCAGCACCCTAGCCTAGCAGGCTGGGGTATTTGGAGAGAAGCGGGTATTTGGCATGTTGATCAGGGACAGTGTGAAATCAAAATCATGTGGATCAAGCAGGTGGTGGAGGAAAGGGACTCCTTCCCTCTGCCACACTGTGGGTGGCTTCTGGGTGCCACTCATGTTGCCTTTTTTTTCTTCCATGTTCAAACCAGTAATGAATAAACATGATGAATCGATAACCAGTGGGGATCAAAACATCAACATCATAAAGTTACTATAATTACCAAAGAACAGGGTTATCTGGCAAATTTGGAGACCATGATATAGTTCTGAATTAAAAATAGTACTTTATTTTATTTATTTATTTTTTTAGAGACAAAGTCTCACTATGTCACCCTCCTTAGAATGCTGTGGCATCACAGCTCACAGCAACCTCAAACTCTTGGGCTTAAGTGATTCTCTTGCCTCAGCCTCCCAAGTAGCTGGGACTATAGGTGCCTGCCGCAATGCCCAGATATTTTTTGTTGCAGTTGTTTAGCTGTTGTTTAGCTGGTCCGGGATGGGTTAAAACCCACCACCTTTGGTGTATGTGGCTGGTGATAACCACTGTGCTATGGGCTCTGAGCCAAAATAATATTTCCTATTTTTTTCTTTTAAATTTTAGATTCATATGAAGGTAGAAATGATTAGGTCACATTGTTTTTGTTTCTAAGGTAAAGTTCAAGTTGTAGTGGAGCCCTTCACCCAGGGGGTGTGCCATAAACCTTCACACTGTGCACATTAGGTGAGAGCTCAACAGGTCTTCTCCCCACTCCTCTGTGCCCTTTCCCTCCTCCTTCCCCAGGATATAATTGTGTTTTTCTCTCCTATGGGTGCGTGGTTTTTTATCTCTTGGCTTCATGTTAGTATTGAGTATATTGGATACTTGCTTTTCCATTCTTGTGATACTTTACTAAGAAGAATGTGCTTCAACTCCATCCAGGTACATACAAAAGTTTAAAGTCTCTGTATTTTTTATGACTGAATAGTATTCTATCAGATAGATAGAATGAGATAGATGTATCTATCTATACTATCTATATACATATGCCACAGTTTATTAATCCATTCATGTGTTGATGGACACTTGAGTTGATTCTATATTTTGGTGATTATTAATTGAGCTGCAATAAACATTGTAGTGCAAATATCCTTTTGGTAAAATGCTTTTTTTTTCTTCTGGGTAGATATCTAGTAATGGTATTGATGGATCATATGGAAGGTCAACTTTTAGTTCTCTGAGGATTCTCCATACTTCTTTCCATAGGAATACAGTAAAGTCTTGGGATACAAAATCAATGCCCACAAATGAGTAGACTTCATATATGCCAATAACATTCATGCTGAGAATCAAGTCAAAGACATAATACCCTTCACAGTAGCTTCAAAGAAAATAAAATACCTGGGAATACACCTAACAAAGGACCTGAAGAGTCTCTACAGAGAGAACTACATAACCCCCGAGAAAAGAAATAGCAAAAGATATTAACAAATGGAAGAACATACCACGCTCATGGCTGGGAAGAATCAGTGTTGTTAAAATGTCCATACTACCCAAAGTGATCTACAGATTCAATGTAATTCCCACCAAAGTACCAACATCATACTTTGAAGAACTTGAAAAAATAATACTGTATTTCATATGGAACCAGAAAAAAACCAGAATAGCCAATGCAACTCTAAAAAATAAAAACAAATCTAGTTTTGTCCTTCAAGCTTAAAATACTTTAAATGGGCAGTATAACTTTGCAGGACTTTGGGTCTGCAAGGCAACAGACTTCCTAGCCAGCTACATGGTGATCAGGATCGCCTCACCTGTCGGAATAGCTTCTCTTTCTCTCCTGTGGATACTTGAGTGACGCTAGGTGGGAAAGGGGATGTATTTCTTTAGGACTAACTGTGTTTGGAGGAATTGAGATTCTTGTTGCTCATTGTCTAAGGCATGAATATAGGGGGAAAGAGAAAGATTCACTTTTACCTACCAAGCTATATAAATATGCCAAGAATATTAGGAAGCATAATTTTAGTTGTCTGAATTTTAAAGACTATAAGATTGCAAATACGTTCCTTGCTTTGTCAAAACAGCTTGGGGAATGGTTAGGAAATCCAGAGTATTAGCCACTTCTCTCTCTCTTTTTTCCTTTTATTAAGTCATATACACATAAATCACGAATACATTTATGCATTTGTGGGGAACAATGTGCTGATTTTTTAATACAATTTGGAATGCTGACATCAAACTAATTAATACAGCTTTCACCTCATTTGCTTAATTATTGTGTTAAGACATTTATGTTCTGTACTTGATAGATTTGACTTGTACCCTTGCAATATGCTCCATAGGTGTGATCCCCCCATTTACCCTCCCTCTATCAAACCTCCCTCCTCCCCTTCCATCCCCCTCCACTTCTCTCCTTCATCCTGGGATATAATTGTAATCTATCTTTCATATGAAAGTATGAGTAATTATAAATTGGTTTCATAAAAGTATTGAGTACATTGGATACTTTTTCCTCTGTTCTTGAGATACTTTACTAAAAAGAATATGTTCCAGCTCCATACACATAAACATAAAAGAGGTAAAGTCTCCATCTTTATTTAAGGCTGCATAATATTCCATGGCATACATATACCACAATTTATTAATCCATTCATGGGTCGATGGGCACTTGGGCTTCTTCCATGACTTGGTGATTATTAATTGAGCTGCAATGAACAATCTGGTGCAAATATTTTTGTTGCAAAGATCTTTGGTCTTTTGGATATACACATAGTAGAGGAATTGCAGGATCAAAAGGCAGGTCTACTTTTAGATCTTTGAGTGTTCTCCAAACTTCTTTCCAAAAGGAATGTATTAGCTTGCATTCCCACCAGCAGTGCACAAGTGTTCCCTTTTCTCCACATCCACACCAACATCTGTAGTTTTGGGATTTTGTGATGTGGGCTACTCTTACTGGAGTTAGATGATATCGCAAAGTGGTTTTGATTTGCATTTCTCTGATGATTAAAGATGATGAGCATTTTTTTATGTGTCTGTAGACCATGTGCCTGTCTTCTTCAGAGAAGCTTTTGCTCAAGTCTCTTGCCCACAATGACTGATCCACTTTTCTCTTATAGATCACAAGATATCTTTCTGCTGATTTTAATTGCTGTGAATTAATTCAACTATTTTGACAAGTGGTTTTGGAGTGAATGTACATCTGATACCACAAAAGGTATGTTGTCAGCCATCTCTCCCAGCTTCATGAACTCATTTAATTCAACCAATGTTTCTTACACACCTGTTCTGTGTCAAGCACTGTACTCTGCATTGGTGATTTGGCAATAAACAAACTTCAACTAGAGAGCCTTCCCCGAATGCAATCAGCTATTTGTGAGCAGTCAATCAGTCAAAAAATGTGCTTCTTAGGTGTTGGTGGTGTCAGGTGTTCTGCTGGGCAGTGAGGTGTGATGGTGAAGACAGACTCAGTCCCTGCTTCTCTGTAAGGCAGGCAGAGACTCCTACCAAACAAGTGGGGAGACACATACATAAAATAAAAGCAAGGTGTCAGCATCATAAAGGAAAGAAACAGGGCTTTGAGAAAAAGAATAAAAGACTCATTTTAGATGGAACAGTCTTTAGAGTCCTCTAAGAAAATGATATTTAATATTTAAGTTTGAAAGATCAGAAGGGGACACCATGTGGATAGTTGTTTCCTGTTGAGACCATAACAAATTACCATTTACTTAGTAGCTTAATACAACACAGGATATATTCTCTTACAGGTCTGGAGATCAGAGGTCTAAAATCAGTTTCAATGGGCTAAAGTCAAGTGTCAGGTCTCTGAGGGCGGAATCCATTTCTTTGCCTTTTCCAGCTTCCAGCAGCTGCCTGGACTTTTGGCTTGTGGCCCCTTCCTCCAACGTCCAAGCCTGCTCTGTCATCATGTCACCTTCTCTTCTGTAGTCAGATCTCCCTCTGCCTCCCTCTATAAGGACACTGTGATTATATTAGGGCCAACCAGGTAACTCAGATAACCTCGTCTCAAAATTCTGAATTTAATCCTATCTGCAAAGTGTCTTCACATATAACAGTGGTTCTCAACCTTCCTAATTGCTGCGTTGTTACAATGGAAAAAAGGGGTGGTGACCCACAGGTTGAGAACCACTGACATATGAGGTAATAATCGTAATTCTGGAGTTTAGGATGTCAATGTCTTTTGGGGATAGGTCACTCAGCCTCCCACACTGATTTCAGCCAAGTCTTGTGAACAGTTCCCCATGGGATTTAATTGATTTTTTTTTTTTATGGACAGCATCTTACCTTTAGGGTCTGTACCATGTGCCCTTGATTTTTGCTCCAAAATTCTCCAATACCACAGTACAGAATTTAGGTACAGTCTACAAGAGCAGAGGAAGTTAAGAAACCCATGGGCACCTTCAACCCATGGGAGCTGGCAGCTGATGGATAAATGCTTGTCTGTGTCCACCCTCGGGCAGAACACTCTGAGACTCAATCTCTGTGCTCATCAGTCCGTGGGATTGAGCCCCAGCTGTCCACAGCAGTGTGGGTGCAGGTGATGTGCCCTTCCATTGCTCTTTCTTCCTTCCCCTTTTCATTCTTTCTAGTCTCCCCTACTTCTTCCACAGTAATATCTCCCAAATAATCCACCTACACAAAGTCCTAGGTTTGAGGGTTGTGGAGTTTCTCCTAGAAAGCAGGTGCTCTGGGTCACCCATTGGTGACGTTAGGTGGAGAGAGGATAATACTAGCATGCTGGAGCATCAAAATTACTAAGCATTTCAGCCAGGATGAGTAAGTGCAGGTTGAAAGTGAATCAAACATTATGATTATACAAATGCTCTAAAGCAGGAATGCCTTGGGTCAATGGCCATTAAAAGGATTTAGAAGTTGGCTGGATCCTGCTGACTGCTATGGAAGGTTTTAAAAATCAACATGATAGGCTCAGATCAGCTATTCACCTGTGGCGCAATATAGACTCACAGTGTCGCCACAATATAATTTAAAGAGATGCTCAATTCTTGCAGCAGCAGGAAATGCCATGTAGGAGTCAAGCCCAGGATTTAACAACAAGGGTGGCACAGCAAATGAGAGTGGATGCACAGCCTCAGCAGGTCTTCAATGTCAAAGTCAAAACCTTAATAAGTAAAGGGTGAGATCTGGAGGTCTGACCAGGACATTTCCACAGAATGTCTCAGCATCTTAGAACCCCAGATTCTTTTGAATTTTCTAGGCTGACAGAAGCAGTAGGGGAAAGAAGCCTGCCTTTGCCTAGAGGCCTGTGAAGAGATATTATCTGACTTGGAACACGATTCCTGTCCTGCTTAAGATCTGGACCATTTTCTGCTGTAGGCTTCACACCAGTACATAGCTTTGGGCCTCAGCATGGTCCAAATAGGGGCCACAGTGCCTGCTCTGGGAGGAAATAGCTTAGTTACTGCAGAATTGCAGGATTGGTGGCAGACACACATGCTGGAGCCACAGCATTGCAAGTGAGAGTAGGCTTTGAGGCTGTATGTCTGGACAGGAGAAAATTTATGAATACTGGCCTTCTTCTATGATCCAAGATGTAATGTCCTGGCAAGGACACCTTGGAGCCAATCCTAATCTTCTATTGGAAATGAGAATAGGAAACAGTGATGTCTTAATAAGACAGAGATGTCAGAACAGTCTCAGCAGAGAAATGAGGAGGAGGTTGGAAGGCTTCAAGAGGTGGGAATAATAGAATGAATTTATTATGCGAGACTAGAGAGCACACTACATTCCTCGAGAAAGTGTGGGACACGTTCCTAATGCAGCCAATAAAGGAGTCTATGCTGCTCACAGTGGAATGGGATCTTTGAAAATCTCAGTGTCATTTATGGGCTAGGATTCTCATTAGAAGATGATGCTCTAGGTGTGGTAGGTTCTAGACTAAGGGGAGACAGGTGTCAGCACTTAACCAGCAGATTCAGGAGGACATAATCCTCCAAGGGCACAGTAAGGCCAGGGGTCAGGCAGGGTGCCTTGGACCTGAAGGATCTAATGCAATGGATGACAGACCATGATGTTCCAAGGGGCAATAGAGATGTGCAGTAGCCTCCTGGGCACAACTGGCCTTGTATAAGTGGAAAAACTCAAGAGCAAATGAAGAAAAGGCTGAAGACAGTCACCACAATGAAAAACTTGTGGTCTGTCACCCAGCTTCTGCGAGACGTGAGACCTTCTAGACCCTGAGCTCACTGTGTGAGAAGGAATCCCCTTGAGGAAGAAACTTGCCAAACTGCAGGAGGCAGATGGAGCAGGAGTTCCCACAGTGCTCCCCCATCATTCGCTGGAGGAGTCACATGCTGCAAAACTGGACCTTTCAGGTCCTCCTTCCCACTGAGTGGTAGAAGAGAAAAAGCACTCGGGCCTGGTTAATGGATGGGTCAGCCTAAAATATGAAGGTATGAACCCAGAATAGATGACAGCCATCCTGAAGCCCCACTCATGGGTGGCCCAAATGGCAATGAAAAGGCAACCCTCCCAGCAGGCAGAGTGGCAGCACGCACCTGGTTGTCAGGTGGTGGGAGAGGGCAGCTGAGGTAGGCAGTATACTCAGAGGCAGGGCTGGTGGTCAGGGCCCCAGACAGAGCAAGGTTGGAAGACCATATGCCAGGACACCTGGGAAAAGGCTTGAAATCTTTACATGTCTCTTTCTCTTTTTTACATATTTCAGATTAACATGAGGGTACAAAAGATGTTACATTGTTTGCATTTCTAAGGTAAAGTTCAAGTTGTAGTTGAGCCCTTCACCCGGGGGGTGTGCCGTAAACCCTTACGTTGTGTGCATTAGGTGAGAATTTACCAATCCTCCTCCCCTTCCCCCCCCCCCACTTGAACATAATTGTGTTTTCCTCTCGTGTGGGCATGTAGTTGTTGATCTATTGGTTTCCTATTAGTATTGAGTACTTTGGATACTTGCTTTTCCATTCTTGTGATACTTCAAGAAGAATGTGCTTCAACTCTATCCAGGTAAATACAAAAGATATAAAGTCTTCATCATTTTTTATGGCTGAATAGTAGTCCATGGGATACTGTTTATTAGTATATCACAGTTTATTAATCCATTTGTGTGTTGATGTGCACTTTGGTTAATTCCATGTCTTGACAATTGTCAATTGAGCTGTGACAAACATTCTAGTGCAAATGTCCTTTTGGTAAAATGACTTCTCTCCTTTGAGGCGCATACTTAGGGATGGGATTGAATGGCACATGTACTTTTAGCTCTTTAAGGATTCTCCATACTTCTTTCAATAGAGGCTGCATTAGTTTGCAAACCCACCAGCAGTGTTGAAGTGTCCCCTTCTCTCCACATCCGCGGCTGCACCTACAGCTTTGGGTCTGTGATGTGGGCTGTTCTCCCTGGGTTTAGGTGATATCTCAGGGTGGTTTTGATTTGCATCTCTCTTTAATGCCTGCCTGAGCACATCCACAGCAAGTATAGATTTTATTTAAAAAAATAATTTTAAACCCTGATACATGTTTACCTGGGTATTATAATTTTCATGAATTTGTTATATGTATAGCACACAATTGTTTCTGCACTGATCTGAGCCACTACCAGAGTTTCTAACTTGGCAGCACTAATTTGTAAATATTTTCCAGTTCGATAGGTAGAAAAGCACCCCCATATTTTGTTATTATTTATGAAATTGAATGTTCATTAGCTGTTTGATTTTCTTCTGTTAATATTATTTATTTATTTTCCTATTATGGATCATCCATTTTAATGATCCCTTTTAAATAAAAATATTAAGCTCAAGTGTGAAGAATTCATTAAGTATGTTTTGTTCAGTTTTATTACTGTTCTTTAAATTTTGCAGGCATTTTGTTCTGGAGATGCTTATTTATATTTTAAGATAGCACATCCTTCAGTGTTCTAATTTGTGGCTGCTTCCCTTACTTTTATGTTGGAAAGTCTGTCTTCTTCCGCAGGGCAATAAATACTTTCATGTCTGTACCTAGTTCCTTTATATATCCAAATCATTAATCTAAACATGATTCATTTTTCTGTATGGTGCTGAGAATCCAAATTTGATGTGCTTTTTTAGCAAAAGCTTTTTTTTTACACTGTGTCTTGAATAATGTATTGCTCCCTGTTTGTTATTCATCCTTTATATGATGTGAATTCGTATACTATGTGTATGGGGGTCTGTTTCTGATCTACGTGCTCTGTTTCATTGATATCACCGTGTAGCCCAGAGTCAGTTATATGCTAATTGCTTTAAAAATGACTTTATTCATATACCAAAGAATTTCTTTAAAATGTACAATGCGGCTGTTTTCGTTGTGCAGCCCTCACCACTAATTTAGCAGCATTTTCATCATCCCTAACAGAACCCTGCAGCCATTAACAGTAATTACCTACTGTGTCCCTCCCACCAGCCCTGGGAACCACTAGTCTGCTTCTGGGCTCTGTGCATTTCCCTATTCTGGACATTTCACATTACATATCTTGTAATGTGTGACCTTTGCCGTCAGGCTTGTTGGATTGGACACAGTGTTTCAAGGTCACCGTGTTGTATTATGTGTCTGTACTTCTTTCCTTTTTATGGCCAAATCATATTCCAGTATATGAATTTCATTTATACATTCATCAATTCATGGACATTTGGGTTGTTTCCACTTTTTGGCTGTTGTAAATAATGCTGCTATGACATTGGCACGTAAGTTTTTGTGTGGACACTTGTTTTCATTTCTCTGTCATATATACCTAGGAAAGAAATTACGGGGTAAATGTATATGTAGTTTTTTCAGGAACCATTAGCTGAACCATTTTATATTCCCACCTGCAATATGTGAGGGACAACTCTTATTTAAAAGTCTTCTGTATATCTGTTTAGCACCATTTAAATGATAGTTTTTATTAAAATTAACTTGTGGGCTTTTGTTGTATTTTCTAATTTTTTAAAATCTATTTTAATAGTCTATATTATTGGTTCCTGCTTTTTTTTTTTTATAAAAAAATAAGGTGCTTTTCAAAGCTTATTATTGAAAAGTAAACTACTCAAAACTATGATTACTTGTGTGTAATTTGGATGCATTATATTTTTCTCCTTTTAATATTTAAAACATTTGTAATTACCTTTTCATTTTCTGTTTGATTCAAATAATTTAGGGGAATGTTTTTACTTTCAAGTGGTGGTAGTGGTGTGTGAGGTTGTCTAAAGATGTCTTTAAAAATGATGAAGTAGGAAGAAAGGGTACCCTGTATTTAGCACAGATGGAGCGACCATAGGCCACTGTCAATAGCAGACCTTTCCCCTTCTCTCTTTCCTACATCCCCGAGACTCCTTCTCTCCTCCTCCTCCGGTTCCTTTGTGAATAAACTATTTGGGCTGTTTGGTAACTTGTAGTTTTTATTAATCTTGTAATTTATAAAGTGCAAGGATATATTTCCAAGTGTTCCCTTCCATTCAGGTTTCTTGGAACTTAGTGTGTCTTATTGAACTGAAGACTCGGGAAAACGTAATTTTCTTCTTTTTCCTTCTCTTTCTCCTTTCTCTTCTTCCTCTTCATTTGCCAAGGTCTCATTATTCAAGGTTAAGTCCAAGGCTAGGCCAGAGTCCACTATGGCAAAGAGCTACCATAGAGCAAGGATCGAGGATGAAGAATAAAATGTGGTCACACTTACAAACCCCACGTGTTTATTTTCTTTATTTCTTAGCATAAATAACTTTCAGAGACATACTTTTCCCCTAACTTGTTGGGTTAATGCTGCCATGATCTTCTTGACTGTTCTTTTCATATTGGTTTTGACATGTTTGGTAGTTTTTGATAAGAAAGATCCTTCTCATGTGTGTTTAGCTCAGTCTGTCCCCTGCCATGTTAACGTCACCAGCAGAAGGTGGCGTGTAGCAGGCACGAGGCCTCTGCCATGTTGACGTCACCAGCAGAAGGTGACGTGTAGCAGGCACGAGGCCTAGTCCTGTAGCCTCCTCTTATTCTGGTTCTCTAACTGCCTGCTGGCAGCTCTGTGCTCTATTCTATGTGAGGACTCATGCATGGCTGCCAATGGTGATATCAGTCATGTTTCATTTGGAGTTAATAAAAATTCCCTAAGTTCTCTGGGAATAGCTTACTGCTATCTTTGATTTTCAAAGGGGTTTTGGAATTTGGCCTTTTTCTGCATCTTCATGGGGACTTTCATAGGACGATATAGGTTGGCTTGGTGCTTTGTTAAACTGAGAGTTTGAAGAGCAATATTCTTTATGAACTAAATAAATGAATTCATTTAACATGCATTTTGTGGGTTTTCTAAAGATTAAAGAAGCTGATGTATATAAAGCAGGGAGCACATCTCCTGGCTCATAGTTCTTTTGTGTTAATTCTTATCAAATATCTAACTGAAAAATTCATGGGCAATGGCTCTCTGGGGTTGAATGGCAGACACTGGACCACTGAGTTTCATGAAGACAGTGTCAGGGCACAGCGGTGTAGTGGACAGCCCTTACAGATGGTGAGCTGTCCAGCTCCAGAAGTATTAGTGTGGAGGACAAAGAGAGAATCCAGATATCAGATGAAGGTGTGGATATGTGACTTTCCAGGCTGCTGCCCACCTTGTGATTTTTCTTCTTTTAAAGCAAAATATTTGCAAATTATCTGGTATCATAGTCTTTTCATATATAGATATCATTTTATTAACTTTTTCACTGACAAGACATTCTTGTGAAGATAGAACCAGACACTTGTGTGAATATGCTGTTTATTTGGAAGCTGTCACAAAAATTTTGTTCTGTACTTTATTTAATGAGGAAGTTTTGCTACTGTTCTAGTTAAGCTCTCCTAATAGAATTAGACAATGTTACATAGTCCTAAAGCCAGACATTTTATCTATCCTCTTCTTGCTTAAAGTATTTTAGGAGTATGATGTGATGAGAAACAGTCATTCTGAATGTGATGGTGTGTAGAATCACCAGAGTTTCTTGGTAAAAGGCAGATTCTCAAATTTCTCTGTCAGATTCTGATTCTGTAAGCCTGAGTGAGCCTAAGAGTATATTTATTACCGTGGTTGAGTCTGATGTGCGTGGGGCATATCAAACCACAGCATGAGAAATGCTAGGGTAAGAGGGTAGGTCAGGCTCACTTGAATCCAGTGGTGAGATTCTAAAATGGCTCTATAGTCAACCTCTGACACCTAATATCTGCTCAAGAAATATTTGTTGAGTAAATGAACTTACCTTTAATATTCAGGTTTGGGGAAAAAATGCCATAAATTTTGTGATTGTTAAATGAAGCAGGGAATAAAAAACATCTGCATATATATATTTGTAGCTCAAAAATAGAATTCTTTCTTTGATTACTACTAATGAATTTCACAGGCTTGCTATGTTCAGAACAATAAATAATAGATGATTTCTGGCATAAATTAGTGTCAAATAAGCTGCGCCTAGACCTTTGCCTTTTGAGATTGTCAAGGATGACCTTCATTACACAGACACATCAATAATGTAGACGGTAACCTTGATCCAAAGTAAGACATCACAGTTAAGCCACAGAAGCCACCATTCCAAAAAGAGCATATGTTTTTCAGTATGAAGGTTATCCTTGGTAGAGGAAGGTAGAAATAGATGTAGGAAGTACAATCTTGCCCCCACTATAGTTTGTATTTATTACTTTTAGGCCATGGTTTTATTTATCTGCAAAAATGTCATACACGCAACAAAGAAGGATTTGTAGAGTAACTGATTAAGAATTTGCAGAGTAAATGATTAGGCAATAAAGCCACCTCCACTGTTAATGGTAGAATATATTCTGGAAATATGAGCAAAAACTTGTTAGCTATGGTTTAAGATGAGGATAAAATTTTTACAAATGGCAATTGGAAAATACACAAAACTGTAAGTAAAGTATATTACTTGGAGCTTCTCAGAGCAAGAATATTCTAAAAATGTGAAATATAAATATTTGAAAATGTTATGATACAAAAAGCCTCTGGTGGAATCTCCCTGGTATTGAGGAAAGTGGATGTGTGTGTACCATGTAACACACACAAGGTAGACCTTCTATAAGTTGACCACCCAAAGGACTATGACAACCTGGTCAATATACAGAAGTGATCAACATAAGGAACTAGGCCTACTACACTGACACGTACATGTGGTGCATGTCTGCTCTATGAAAATTAGGTCAACTTAAGGAAGTGGTCAGGGCAGGGAGGTTGGTTGACTCCTGAGGTTCTACCATATATGGATGTGTGTATATGGATGTGTGCATGCATTTTCATTCCTCTTTTATTCATGGATCCAGACATTTCTATTTAGTTATGATCATCTAACATGAGATGAGATTTAGAAGGGAATTCATAGATCATTTAGTGATTAGATGATGGATACGACGCATTCCTCAAGTCTCCCAGACTGCGCTCATGGCAGACATTACTAGTCAAACTTGCATCTCTTTCCAGTGCAGACAGTCCGATCATGGAATCCTCCAACACTGGACTCCTAGGAGCCATCATGAGTGATTAAATTCGGCAGGTAAATGAAAAGGATTGGCCATACCTCATTTAGATTATAAAAAATTACACAGACATTAGTGGCAGAACTGGATTTCAGTTCTTGGTTTGGGTCTTCCCATCTGAGGCACACTTACTAGGTACCCTGTCACCAGGAGGTCATCGGCCAGTGAGGTGGGAGGAGTCCTCCTTCCACTCTCCCAACTTCGGCTTTCTGTCTGCTCTGCAGTGACTTCAAACAAGTCACTCTGTATTTCTGGGCTTATAACGTTTCATGCCTATGAAATTAAGGATAATTACCTATCTCCTAGGGCTTTTATGAGAATCAAAGGAGGTAATGGATGTGAATGTGTCTTTCATATTTGAATGTGTGTGAATTTTGGTTGTTGTAATAAAATGCAGCTTCCCACAGTCTCAAGGCAGCCATTTCCCCCCAAATACCTGAGGAATTATCCTTTTAAGCACCACGTATTTTCCCTTAAACATTTTAGATGAAAGTGTTCCTATAATGGATTATACACTTTATTGATCTTTTAAGCAGAATACAACAAACATAATTCGATCTCTTGGATGGCTCACTGGCATTAAGAAAATTAACTTTCATGAGACCATTTCTAGGGACTTACTGAGGCGTGTGGAATGTGGCCTTCCCACTGACTGGCTCTGAATTGCTGTGGCTTTTGTGAGTTCTTGTGTTTCCTCTTAATGAATTTGTTTAGCCCTCTTGTCTACTGTTAACTGGCATTTTTTTTTTCTTTCCAATCAGACGTCTTCTAAGAGTGCCTCTCTTTCTCCTTAATTGCTTTTTCTACCTTGCTGTGACTCAGTTAAAGAGATAATCAAATTTTTGTAAGTAATCAAATCATGGTGATAATAGCAACATTGACATTTCTGAAGTACCCACCATGTTCTAGGTTCTCTGCTAAGAGCTTTATAAGGGTTTTCTCCCTTATCCTAACAAGTCTACAAGGCAGGTCCAAATCTCTGTCATCCTCAGTTATACTCTATTTTACAACACGTAACCAGTCCTCAGGGTTCTACTCTCAACATATACCTAGAATCTGACTGCTTCTACCACTCTGCAACCAGCACCTTGTCCAGGCCATGACCAGCTCTCACCTGGCCACCTGCCTGGCCTCTCTGCTTCTGGGCTTTCCCCTTCATTCTCTCATTAATACAGCAGCCAGAGCTCTGGTAAGACCTAAGCTACTTCACATTATGCTTCTGCTCAATGCCTGTGACATTGAGCAGAGTAAAAGTCTCACCTTTTACCCAAGGTAAAAGTCAAAGCAGTTAACTTGGCCTCTTGAGTCCCACTCTTATTTCTTCTCTCACCTCCTCTCCTGTGACTAACCAGTGTCACCCATTTCTGCTTGTACTTCAAACTCACCCATCTCGTTAGGGGCCCGGGGCCTTTGCACTTGCTGTGCCTGATGCAGGTAGAATGGGGACTGATGACCTCATTCTTGGCAAGGGAAAACACCCCCAGAAAAAGGGAAAATAAAGAAAGTAAGCTGAGTGAGGCAGAACAAAGGTCAGCTAGTTTACCTTTAAACCAACTGCTGCTAAATTTCTTATCTGAGCAAGATTCCTGCTTCTGACCTGTAGGGGATACAACTTGCAATCACCCCTGCTGGGTCTGTGAACACTCTGAAGGAATAATTGCCACTGAGGATGCTGTGTACAAGGCCTAGCAAGAAACATTAACTAGGCCATCTTCTGCCCAGTCAGTAGCCAAGCAAATACCCATTGTGCAGATTTGTATTTGGCCAGGGCAGAGATCAAGGGAACAGCTCAAGCCCTGAAGTATGGGTAGGAGGGCTTATATCCCTTATGACAGAGGAAGAGCCTCTGTGGTGGTGATGAGAAGAAAATTCCTCTTTCCTACTGATTCTTCAGAGGAGACTGATGTCAGTGGTTATTTACTCTGCAGTGAACTAGTGGAGATTATCAACCCCCCTCCCCCAGAATCTGTATGTGTGACCACAGACAGGAGGCTACCCCCACACAAGGCTCAGGTTCTGGATTTCTCAAGACAACTCAGGTTCTCTGCTAAGAGCTTTATAAGGGTTTTCTCCCTTATCCCCACAAAAACTCCACAGGGCAGGTCAAAATCCCTTGAAGTTAATGATTATAGAAACAATAGGAGCTGACATGCTTACTCAGAGAAACTGCTGATGTCTTTGCTTCCTCAGCTTACCCTCTGGGCCTTTAATAAAAGCTGAGAGGAACTGACACTCAGGGCCACCCACAGGAACCCCACAAATGGGCAGTGGTCCCCTGTGCTCTCACCTTTGAAAATTCTATTCTGTGTGTCTCATCTCTTTGCCTCTCATGGTTTCTAGCTTTATAGTTTTTCAGTCAACCGTTGCCATATCCACAGGTCTAAATGGACTCTGCCCCTGGGGTGGGACCCTGGAACCCTCTGCTTGAAACATGGTTCCCCAAGGACTGGGCTGAGTGTTTATGCCCCTCCAAATTCATCTGTTGAACTCCTGCCCCATGAGATGATGGTATTAGATGGTGGGGCCTTTGGGAGGTGATTTGACCACAGGGGTGGAGCCTCATGAATGAGATTAGTGACTCCATAAAGAGGCCCAAGAAAGATACCCTGCTTCTCCTAGTATGGAAGGGCACAGTGAGAAGGCACCATCTATGAGCCAAAGTGGCCCTCACCAGACACTGAGCCCACCAGCTCCTTGATTTTGGATTTCTAGCCTCTAGAACTGTAAGAAGAACATTTCTGTTTATAAGCCACCCAGCCTAAGGTATTTTGTTATAGCAGCTGGGACAGACTAAGACAGCACCCTTCTTCAGGTCTCTGCTCAAAAGCTTTGGACAGCCATCCCAGCTGGCATCCATGCTCCCAACAAAGCAACAAGGCTGCAACAAGGCTCCCTTCTATACTCCCTGCCCTTCTATACTCTTTGCCCTCCTTCCTTGCAGTGCTTCTCTCTGCACATCCATCATCCTCTGTATCACACCTCACTGATCTGTTTTGCTCTCTTCCTCTATTTGGAAGTATTCCTCTATTTGTGGACTGAAGTATTACTTCCTCTCTTCCTTTGCTCACTACTAGATTCCCAAGGACCTAGGACAGTGCTTGGCACATATTAGGGACTTAAGAAGTTTTTGTTAAAGCTTCAAGTGAGTGAATGGATGCATGTACCACTTTTGTGAACACACAGAAGAGGAAAGTAAGGCTTTGGAGGTAAACCAAAGAGGCTGAGCTAGAATTTCAAGCTGACATCTGTAGGCTCTGAGATACATTAGAATTTTATCCAGGGGAACAACATGAGCTGTGGATTGGGTTTCCTCCTGGGGGTAAGATGAGTGGGCCATAGTGATGGTAGTACTTACTTAGTTCTGTATTTCCTGTGCAAACTCAGATTTAATTTCTTTTTGATTTTTAGCATTCTAGGTAACTAATTGTTCTTCCATCAATTTATCCAACCAGTCATTTCTCATCAAGCAGCCATTGGGTGTGCCCTGTGTGCCAGGCATGTGGAGGAAGGTGCTGCCTTGACCTCAGCATGTACTAGGCAGATTTCCTGCCAGAGCAGGCTTGAGATCCCCTAGGGGTTTGTGGATGTGACTTCTCCCTCCCTGGGACCCTAGGAAGCTCTGAGACTGTGAAAGCCTTGGCCAGTTTCTGAAGAATTACTGCAAAGCTTTACCCTGAGGGTTGCTTGAGGACAACAAAGCAACAAGGCAGGTGAGTATTTCTGGTTTGAGGGAGAACTGCAGGTGGGGAGGGTGGACTGGTTGTTAGAGGCAGGAGGTGGGCCTGGGCCAGGCAGGAAGTGCTCTGGGTATTGTTATTATTGTTGGTGAATAATAATTAGTAATATTTTTAATTTAATTAAATGAAACAATTCTTTGTTTTGCAAAGTTTATTAGTTTCTTTCTTTCTTCTTCTTCTTTTTCTTCTTTTAACTTTACGGAGGCCTTTGGTGTGGGAAGCACAGGGCCAGCCTCATATCACTGTCTCTGGGAAGCTTCCTTTCCTCTAGACTAAGGGATATTTCCCCCCTCTGGACTCCCACAGCCCTTTCTCCTCAACATTGCTGGTGACCTTGGCTAGCTCCCCCACCCCCTGCCCTGTGCTGAGTCCCTGAGGCCTGGTGCAGTCTCAGGCATCTGTTCAGCCCCAGCCCAGTGTCTCAGTGGCCTAAGCATTTGTTAGAAGAAATGTCTGCAGTGCACTTCCCATGCATTTTGATTGCTGCTGCTGCTGTGTGTCTGCCTAGGAACCGAGTAAAATGAGGTGAATTGGTGTGTCCAATCAGACTGAGGGCATTAGTTCAATATCAATTTCAGATGGGCTTCGTAAAAGATATGCTGTGACTTCTCCAGGGGACATGTGTGCTGCCTAAGTAGGTTTCCCCCAGCTGCTTCCTGGTTTATGTACCTATGAGGCTTGGCATCTTTTCTAAACCAAGGACTATGCCCTGAAAAGGGTTGCTGATTGGTGTTTCCAGAGACTCAAAGTAATTGGGTTCTTTCCCCAGCTGATTAGAGAAGTAAAAATAGCAAAGAGACAGCACTCTCTGCCCCGCCTCCCCTGGGAAGACACTACACCATCTTAAGAGGTGGCATCTCAGAGGGATGAGGGATCCAAGGCTTCGGAGAGGCCCTTTGAGTGAATGTCTTCCCATATGCATGGGACTTTTATGTCCCATGGGAAGAGTCCCAAAATTGACATGTGGACTGAAGTATTACTACTGTACGGGAAGATTTCGTGTATCAAGTTTCAGAGGAAGGCACTTGCCTCTTTACTATTCATGGGAATGGCAAAGCCCTGAGGGAAACTCAATCATTTGTTCAGCTGTGGGTTAGTTAATTTCTTTGGCCAACAAGTTCTTGGTAAGTATCAAGTTCTTTCCTAGGCACCAGTGTGACTGCAGTGAAAAATAGAGCATACTGTTCCCACACCATGGAGCTTCATTCATTCATTCATTCATTCATCCATTTCATAGTGAAGGGCATGGTCTTTGGAGACAGACTATCTGCGTTTGAATTTCAGCTCCAACTTATATTAGAGGAATGATGTAACAAATATTTTGACATCTGTGTGCTTTACCCACAAGATGAAGATCATAGTATTACCTAGTTCATATGGTTCTTATGAGGTATGCCTGCCACATAGTAAGTTCTGTTTCATTCAAAATACTTAGCAAAGTCTCCTGTGTGTCAGTTCTGTACTGAGCACAGGTAATACAGTGGGAGAAGATCCAGGTCTGGGCCATTTTTTATGAAGCTTCTAGTCTAGTGAGAGAGACACACATGATTCAAATGACCACAGATCACATATGCAGATTACATGGCTATATATGTAATATGGCCCATGGAAAAGCAGTACAGGGTATCATGTGAACAAAAGAACAACCTTCCCTGAGAAAATGTTGTCAGTGTATCCTAAGAGGTGGGAAGAGTGCATAGCATTCATGGGCACGTGGAAAAGGTTTTTTGAATGAATACAAATTCACTGAAGTTGTATTGTGGTCAAGGTGTGAATAAAAATTGAGTACAGAGAGAAAGGAAGGAAAAGAATTTCAAGGAAAGGAGATAATGTTTGTGAATGCTCCAGGTAGAATGGAACCTGATGGCTTCCAGGAAGGAAAGAGGGCACAGTGATTGCAATGCTGATAAGACAGGCCAAGTGGGGCCTATGGAGTGGCAGGAGGGTACTGGGGAGAGAGCCTTGGAAGCCTTGATCAAGTGTGATGTTTACTCTAAGAGCAGAGGGAAACCACTGGACACTTTTAACCTTGGGAGTAATAGAGTCAGTTTGCATTTTTAAAACATCACCCTTAGTGTAGTGGGGCAGTGGATAAGAGCAGAGTGGGGCTGTTCAGGGGTCTAGCAGTTGATTTTGTCTAGGTTACACTGCAGAAACAGTCCCCCAATGTCTCAGTGGTGCCACATCAAAGCTTTATTTCTTTCCCAAATTACACATCATTACACTGTGGATAGCTTTGGTCCTTTTCCAAGCGTCCTCGTCATTCTAGGGCCCAGGGTGAAGGTGCAAATTTTATGTAGAATATGCTGTTCTGACAGCAGAGGAGAAAGGACGTGGCTGGCCACAGGTGGGTTCTTTAAGCTTCCAAGTGCATGAATGCTATGCACTCTTCCAACCTTTTAGGATACACTGACAACATTTTTTCAGGGAAGGTTGTTCTTTTGTTCACATGACACTCTGTACTGCTTTTCCGTGGGCCATATTACATATATAGCCATGTAATCTTAAATACAGATATGACATATTGTCACACATTGTCACTTCTGATCACAGTTGACTTTTCAATGCAAGTCCAATAGCTGAGTCTAATATCAAAGGGATGTGGAATTCACTCGTCTCACTGGAGGAAACAGCAAGTCACATCCATAGGCCTTTTAAGGGGAAGGCGAGTGCATGGTTCTATGTGGATGATGGCATTGGGGGTAGAGAGAAACATATACAAGAGATGTTCAGAAGTGAGAGTGACAGAGTGTGGTGCTTTGCTAGATATGGGACAGAGGGAGGAGGAAATGTCAAGAACGTGTCTCAGATATTTGGATGAAGTGTGCCCCACCCACGTCCCTTGGACCAGATGGTGCTCGTGTGCTCTGGACAGTACCCACAGCTGTGTGTCAATCTCTACCCCTGAGGGCTCTGGGGGCTGCAGGAGGCTGCCTTCCCTGTGTCTGTGACAGACCGGAAGTTCTGGTGGTTTCCTTCCCTGGGAGCATCACTGACCAGTGACTTTTACTAGTTCACTTGTATGATAACACCATGAATCCCTTGACCCACAAGCAGGGTATTTCTGAGTTCTGTGTTCTTGTGTTTCATTGGATTAAACTCTAGCCACCCACAGGAAGAGCTGAATTAATAACACTCCCTTTAGCAGCTGCCTAACCCTCCTATATTATTTCCCACTTTCCTTCTGTGATTTCCTGAATCACTCATATAAATGACTTGCACTTCACCCCTTGTCCCAGCTCAGCTTCTAGGGATACTTAACACCATGTACTGAGCCAGGAGACACCTGTGGGGAAACTAGGCTTGAGGGGAGGACCCTGAGTTTTGCTGGAAATGTGGAGAGAGTTTCAAGAGCCTCTGCAACAGCCTTGAGGCAACAGCAAGCAGGTCAGTACAGGCCTGTACCTGGAGCACAGTGTCTCTGCTGGAGACAGTTTATGGGCTCACTGGCATTTAGGATGCAATTAGCACACTGCCTAATGGAAGGTGGGAGACAGCTACAGACATTTATGAGACTGTAGGGGAAACTGCTTTAAAGGTGAGGACCCTGGACAGCAGAAGTGCAGCTGAAACCTGCTGGCTGACCAGGAAGGGTGAGGGGGAAGGATAGGACCAGGCCAGGGAACATGTGGCTGCTAGTTAGGGGAGGGGTATGCTAAGGATGTTTCAGACCTTAGAGCCTGGGGGTAGGGAGGGGGGAGGAGAGTGCAACACAGCATCTGAAGTTGTGTGTGAAGGGACAGAGTGGAATATTTTTATCTGTAAAAGATCTGCAGTGAGCCAGAGGAAATATACACAAAGCTGAAAATGTAAGGCTAAATTTCCAGAAAGGAAAGCCATGATCCACTGACAGAATTATGGGACTCTGTGAAGCGTTCAAACATATGAGTTATAGGTATCCCAGAAGGGGAAGAAGAATGCCCCAGAGGAATGGAAGCCGTAGTAGAGAATATTATAAATGAAAATTTCCCAAACATCACCAAAGATTCTGACATACTCCTTTCAGAGGGATATTGGTCCCCTGGTTGCCTCAACTCAAATAGAGCTTCCCCAAGACACATTGTGATGAATCTATCTAAAGTCAAGATGAAAGAAAAAATTTAGCAAGCTGCCAGGGGTAAGCACCAACTGACCTACAGGGGCAAATCTATCAGGGTGACTGCAGACTTCTCTAATGCAGACTTCAAGCCAGAAGACAATAGTCATCTATCTTTAATCTACTTAAAGAGAATAATTTCCAGCCCAGAATTCTATATCCTGCTAAGCTAAGCTTTGAAATTGACAGAGAAATCAAATCTTTTATTGATATGCAAACATTGAGGAAACTTGCCACAATAAGACCAAGTTTACAGGAAATATTTCAACCTATTCTACACACTGACCATCACAATGGACCTTCAGCAAAGTAAATACCCATAAATTAAAGGACAGAACCTACTTTCCACAATGATGCAAAAGACAAAACTAATCAATGGACTTTCACAAAATAAGATGAATAGAACGCTACCAGACTTATCAATTATCTCAATAAATGTCAAGGGCTTGAATTCCCCACTGAAGAGGCATAGATTGGCTGATTGGATTAAAAAGCACAAGCCATTTTTTGTCTGCAGGAAACACACCTGGCATCAAAAGACAAATTAAAACTCAGAGTTAAGGGTTGGAAGTCAATTTTTCAGGCAAACAGAATTCAGAAGAAAAGAGGGGTTGCAATCTTATTTTCAGATACATGTGGATTTAAAGCAACTAAAGTAAACAAAAAAGGAAAGCCATGATCACGCCCATTGTCACATGTGCATACACGAGAGGCCTGGAGGCCGTGCTGCTGTCCTGATACCCTGTGAGTAAAGCTCACATGCTTGATTTAGTGTGTATCCCAGCTGCAGTGCTGAGGCGCATGCTGGGTGCAGTGTGCATCCCAGCTGCGGTGCTGAGGCACATGCTTGGTGCAGTGTGCATCCCAGCTGCGGTGCTGAGGTGCATGCTCATTTAGTGTGCATCCCAGCTGCGGTGCTGAGGTGCATGCTCATTTAGTGTGCATCCCAGCTGCGGTGCTGAGGCGCATGCTCGGTGCAGTGTGCATCCCAGCTGCAGTGCTGAGGCACATGCTTGATTTAGTGTGCATCCCCGCTGCCGTGTGGAGGCACATGCTCGGTGCAGTGTGCATCCCAGCTGCGGTGCTGAGGTGCATGTTTGGTGCAGTGTGCATCCCAGCTGCGGTGCTGAGGCACATGCTTGATTTAGTGTGCATCCCAGCTGCGGTGCTGAGGCGCATGCTCGGTGCAGTGTG
>NW_003852457.1:6088138-6120265 GCF_000181295.1 Otolemur garnettii
GGTGCTGAGGCGCATGCTCGGTGCAGTGTGCATCCCAGCTGTGGTGCTGAGGCGCATGCTCGATTTAGTGTGTATCCCATCTGCCTGGCTGAGGCACATGCTCGGTGCAGTGTGTATCCCAGCTGTGGTGCTGAGGCACATGCTTGATTTAGTGTGTATCCCATCTGTGCTGCTGAGGCGCATGCTTGATTTAGTGTGCATCCCAGCTGCGGTGCTGAGGAGCCAGCAGTAATAACGGTAGGTGTGTGCCCTGAAGGGGCTCATCACACCATTCAATCCTCACCACCATCTGACAGAGTCACTGCTATTGTTTTTCCCATTTTACAGCAGAGGAAACTGAGACACAGACCAGGTAGCATGGAGGCACAGCTTACGTGTGGAGGTTGCTGCTGTTCCCAGCAGCCTGGCTCTGGTCTCCGAGTTCCTAATCACAGTTGCTGAGTCTACTTGTTGGCTCCTCGGAGGTTGCTCAGTACAGTGGAAGGAGCCCTGATCCTGGTGTCAGAGCCACCTGGGTTGTGTCATGACCCTGCAGCTTCCTAACGTTGTGACGTTTGCAAAGTTACTTAACCTTATTGGACCCATTTCTCCACTTCTGAAGGGCATCAGTGCCCACCAGGGGGGGGCGCAGGGTGAGTTAAGCAGGGCAGCCTGTGCAGGGCGTGAGGCCCAGGAGCTGTTAAATAAAGATTCACTGGAGTGAGAGGAGGGGTCAGGGCGTACTGCTTTTCCTTCAACCCCACTTACAAAATATGAACTGAGAGAATTTTTACTTTTTAAAATAAGATCATTAAGCCCATTAATGGCCCATGAAATGATATTTTCTTATAGCAATGACCATATATAAGTGGCATTAAGTGAAAGCTTCTTGGGTGATTATGGAAAGGACCCTAATTATCAAGAGCTGCGTTAGAGGAGTGGGCTGAGGCGGGTGTGGTGGATGGATCATGGCGCATCCACGCAGTGGAAAGGAACAGTATAAGGGATTAGCAGTGTAAGCACTCTTCTGTCTGGGGTGATATTTATTTTAATCATCCTTTCTTAAACACATTATGAATGCATTACTTTGACCACAGGGGAAAAAACTCAAAAAGGAAGAGAAACAAAGAATAAGATCAGCTTTGGAAAACTAGGTTTGGATGCACAGAAACCACATTCTGATGGGGTCCTTGTTTTGCCTGATTGATTACTGAAAGTCTTGATAATTTAGATGCTAGAAGGCCAAGGCACTTAGCTATTCTAGCTGGGATGGCTTCCTCTGCAAGTCCTACTCTCTTTTTTTTTTTTTAAATTAAATCATAGCTGTGTACATTAATGCAATCTTGGGGTACAATGTGCTGGTTTTATATACAATTTGAAATATTTTCATCAAACTGGTCAACATAGCCTTCATGGCATTTTCTTAGTTATTGTGTTAAAACATTTACACTCTACATTTAGTAAATTTCACATATACCCTTGTAAGATGCACCATAGGTGTGGTCCCACCAAATACCTCCCTCCACCCATCCTCCTCTCCCCTTCCCTTCCTCTCCCCTTTACTCATATTCTTGGGCCATAATTGGGTTATTGCTTTCATATGAAAGCTATAAATTGTTTTCATAGTAGGGCTGAGTACATTGGATACTTTTTCTTCCATTCTTGAGCTACTTTGCTAAGAAGAATATGTTCCAGCTCCATCCATGTAAACATGAAAGAGGTAAAGTCTCCATCTTTCTTTAAGGCTGCATAATATTCCATGGTGTACATATATCACAATTTATTAATCCATTCATGGATTGATGGGCACTTGGGTTCCTTGCATGACTTAGCAATTGGGCTGCAATAAATATTCTGGTACAAATATCTTTGTTATAATGACATTTTTGGTCTTCTGGTATATATACCTGGTAGAGGAATTGTAGGATTGAATGGCAGGTCTATTTTTAGATCCCTAAGTTTTAGATCCAAACATCTTTCCAAAAGGAATGTATTAGATTGCATTCCCACCAGCAGTGTAGAAGTGTTCCCTTTTCTCCACATCCACGCCAGCAACTCTGGTTTTGGGATTTTGTGATATGGGCTAATCTTACTGGAATATCTCAAAGTAGTTTTGATTTGCATTTCTCTGATGATTAAGGATGATGAGCATTTTTTCATATATCTGTAGGCCGTGCGCCTGTCTCTTCAGAGAAGTTTCTCTTCAAGTCCCTTGCCCACCCTGAGATGGGATCACTTGTTCTTTCCTTGCTAATACATTTGAGTTCTCTGTGGATTCTGGTTATTAAACTGAAAGTCCTACTCTTATTAGAATATTGCTGTCTACTCTGGAAGCGGACAAGTGCACAGGGAGCAGGCGGGGAGGTGGGAGTGTGGCAGCATCGGGTGTGATGTGGGCTGGACTGTTTGAGCTCAGGGGTTCAAGACCAGCCTGAGCAAGAGTAAGACCCCATCTCTACTAAAAATAGAAGAGGCTAGCAGGGCGAGGTGGCAGGTGCCTGTAGTCCCAGCTACTCAGGAGGCTGAGGCAAGGGGGTGATTGCTCAAGCCTAAGAGTTTGACGTTGTGAGATAAAAAAGCCACAGAACTCTAGCTTGGAGCAACAGAGTGAGATTTTTGTTTCAAAAAGGAAGAAAACGTAGAAGGAAAAAGAACAGACTCAAAGAAGGCTGGTCTGAGGGACAAAGCAAGCTAGCCAGGGTGCTGGTCAAGGTTGATGGGTGATGGTGCGAGCAGCAGAGGCGAGAGGAGAGGCGATGGTGCGAGCAGAAGAGAACAGTGCGGGAGAAGGCTGCTGCTGGCCTGTCTGCTGGGATGGAGAGATCTAATTGGTCTTTGTTCCAGGGTCCTGGTGCACAGCAACTAAAACCCTTACAATTTCCTGAATGACAGGAGTGTCTTATTATTATTATTCATAATAAGCCTCTTATGGCCATACCTGGGTTTATAATAATGAGGTGACTTCTTGAGACCCCCAGGTAGCTCTAAGTTGGGGGCTGAGAACCCTAAAAGCCAACTCTGTGATTAGAGTTAGAGCTCCCAGCCAACTCCCAGCCTCTGGGGAGGGGAGAGGGGCTGGAGACTAAGTTCAGTCACCAGTGAGCAACAGTTTAATTAACCACACCCTGAAGGTGGGCATAGGAAGCTGCTGGAGGGTGAACACCTGTAGGATGGGCTGGGAGCATGGCCTGCCCGGAAAGTCTATCCTTTATGGTAAACTGGAAAATAAGTAAAGCTTTCTCCAAGTATCAAAGCCACGGAGGGGGTCGTGGGAACCTCCTAGTTTGTACTTGCCAGGCAGAAATGTGGGCAGTCTGGGAACTTCACTTGTGGCTACCGTCTGAGTGAGGCAGTCACATGGGCCTGGGCCCTGGATCTGTGGGTCCACTAACTCTGGGGAGTTAGTGTTCGGCTCACACTGGGTTGTTGGATACCCAGGCGGTGTAGGAGGATTGGATAACCAGTTGTTAGTGTGAAAAACCAGCACATATTTAGTGTCAGGAGAAAGAGCACACACGGTGGGCAAAACGGATTGGGTTGTAGTCGCAGTGAGATGTTGAGTGTGCAGAAGGGAGGAGGTCAGAAGCCCTGGAGGGAGCCGGGCAAGCAGACTGTCTGGGGAAGTAAGTAAATAGTCACATTCTTTAGAAACAGGACGTCCAGCCTTACTGGTGAGGGCGTAAAGAGAGTGAACCCGGAAGCGAGGGAGCTGGGCTCTGGGCACTGCCCCCAAACAGTCACTGAATTCACACTGGCACTCACTATCTTCCGGCCATTTCTGAGGGGCTGTGCATTGGCTGATGTCTCAGTTAGTCAAAGAAGCTCCAGCAGCTCCGCCCTGAGAGGCTCACCATGGTAACGAGTCATCAGAAATGGATTTTTATATGTGAAGCCAAAGCTGGTCCTAACTCTAAATATCAGTATGCCAGACTTTTGGTTTCTGTCAAAATACTAATAATTGTTTCTCATATGTATATATATATATATATATATATTTTTTTTTTTTTTTTAATTAAAGACACTTGGAAGCCATGTTTGGACTTACTATTAATCCCAGCCGTGCGTCTATCTGGGCTCTTGTTAATTCTTACTTTACTTTTCACAAGTCTCAATTTGTCAGGACTCTGATAGCTCCTGGCCTTTTGTGTTTGCCTGTGTGTGTGCATATCTGTGTGTGAGCACAGGCCCATATGTGTGTGCATATCTGTGTGTGTGTGCACGGGCCCACGTGTGTGTATATCTGTGTGTGTGCACATGCCTGTGTGTGTGCACATGTCTATGTGTGTGCATGTGCCCACATGTGTGTGCATATCTGTGTGTATATGCATATGTCTGTGTATATGCACAGGCCCATGTGCCGGTGGGGAGCATGAAGGCAGGTGACAGGCATGTCGAGACCTTCAATCCTCCTCCTATCAGCTCTTTCTCTCCTAGACTATCTAGTCTTCGTTCATTTAATTACACGGTGTCACGAGTTATTCAGAAGAAACTCTGTCTCAGTTTTGGCTAAGAAGCCAAAAACGAATGCGGTGGATGCTCAGAGCATCCCCAGAAGGGAGTGGGGAGTTGGGTCAGGCATGCAGAGTCCACTGAGACAGGAACTCTGCCCCTTCACCTCTGCCAGCTGTCCATCCCGCCCTCTGAGTGGTGAGCATGCCCAGGGTTGGGGGAGGGCTTCTCTAGGGGCAGTGAGGGCTGGTGGGTGCTGTGCCCCCATGATGACTGATAATGGTCTGGAACATGTCTGAGATCCACCCAGAAGTGGCAGAGGAAGATCAAGGAAGCAATTAAACAAACAGTGGAGGACAAGGGTTAGGGCACTATTTGCTTGCGTCTGTTATCCCCAGTCTGGTCAGTAAAATGGTTATACACAAGCACGTCTTTTTATAAGAAAGGATACTTTGCAGCAGAAGCTCAAGGCTCTTCCAGATAGCAGTCTGCAGCGTCCAGAGACTTCATCGCTCCCTGCTCTGGCCTGGTATGTGTCCTCTTGGGGGGTTCCTCTCTTCCTCCCAGTCTCTACATCAGAAGCACAGTTTTATTGTCTGTGTGTGTGCACAGGCTTTAATTATTGCATGTGTGCATGGGATTTATTTAAATGACATTATCTTCCATGTGCTGTTCTGGAGTTTATCTTTTCACTTGACATGTCTCAAAAATCTTTTCTTAGTCTTTTTATATTATACAAATCAACTTAATTATTTTTAACTCATGCATGATGTTCCACAGTTTATAGTTGTTTTATAGTTTTTCTAAATACATTTCTTGCTGATGGAATTTTTCTCTACTTAGAGAGCTTCCACACACTTATTCTCATGAATAGTGTTGCCAATATTATATGTGCTATTTCCTCACCTGAAATGAATTCTCTCTGCTTTTCCATGTGGCCCAATTCCATTCATGTCTCCAGTTTCAAATCACATGCCCCCTCCCTTGCTGGCCAATCTCGACTTCCCAGGCTGACCAAGGCTTTTCCCAGGTGTGGTCATTGCTAATCATACAGGGTATGCTCTCTGTTTGGGGAATTAGATTTACTGCTCAGAAGGTATTCTGGCCTCTACAGGAGGGAAACACATCCTTGGCCCTTTGAAGCTGGGGTTGGCCATGTGATTTGCTTTGACAAAAAGAATGTGAGCTTAAGTGACAGTTTTGTCACAGGAACAGCCCTAGTTTTAACAGTTTGAAGACATCCAGCATCATCACCAGAACCCCATCTCACCCTGTCACACTGCTCCCCACATCATGACCTTTGAACAGGGATTTATAAGAGGCATAGGAAATTTCTTCCTGCCTTATGAGGACACTACCTCTTCCACTTGGGTCCCAGAATGTAGATCTGCAGAGCAGGCCTCACCCTGATCCGGAGCCTGGAACTTGCTGGGCCCCGCCAAGGCCAGCCAAGATCAGGCAAATGTAGCCACTCCGAGACCTGACATGGTGAGTGTTTGTTGTTATGACACTGAGATCCAAGAATATTTGTCATATAGGGATGTCACAGGCAACATTAACTACTCTGTCAAAGCACTGATCATTCCTAGTTGTAACTATCTGTTGTGCTGCTCTCCCTCAAGAATCCAAATAGTTTTCAGAACAGAGTTCTCCAGAGCCAAGAATGGGTTGGCACATTATAGGCATTTCATAGTACTCAGAAGGAGTGCAAAGAACATCTTCAACTTGTTTCTATAACTGGCATTCCGGGAGAAGGCTGGGAGCTCCTGGATCCCTCTGCATCACACACAGCAGGTACTGTGCTCCTTATAAGGCCCAGGAGCCATGATTCTGGAAAAGAGTGAGGAGGCCTCACAAATGTTGAAATTGTATCAGTCACAGAAAGGGTAACTGCTATAACAGCTAAACCCTCAAATCTCCTCAAAACACAGTAAAGGTTTGTTGGCTCGCCATTTTGTCCATTTAGTAGCAAGGGGAGGGAGGAAGGCCTGGATTGCCCAGAGTTGTTCAGGTTCTGAACCTCTGCTGTCTTCCACGTTTGGCTTCTGGATCAGTCTGGGACAGACCTCCCACCAGAAGACCTCCCACCGGATACACCCTCATGGGCTAGGCCTGGGAATGACACATGCCACATTCCTGCATTTGATGGGTCAGAGCTTAGTCACCTGGTCACCAAATGCCACATTCCTGCATTTGATGGGTCAGAGCTCAGTCACCTGGTCACCCATAACTGTAAGGACGGCTGGGAAATGTAACATCATAATACATGTAATACAATAATGACCGTGACTGAGTAGATACCTTCTGCCAGATAGTGTGCTACGTTACTTTACATATCTTTTATTACATTTTTCCTTTACACCTACCCTGAGAGGTGTATTACTCTTCTTTTGGAGGTAAGGAAAATGATACACTTCCGCGGTTCTCAACCTGTGGGTTGCAACCCACAGGAACCGTATTAAAGTGTGGAGGCATTAGGAAGGTTGAGAACCACTGCTCTAAAAGATCAGGGAGGTGACACCTACCTTCCTTCCTAACCTTTCCAGGTGGAGCAACCTCCAAGGGGGATTTTGCTCCATCCCTCACCTCTGGCTGCCCTTTCCTGTGTGAGGCTCCTTGCCTGAAGGCTGAGCTGGAGAGAATCCGTGGACTTCTGTAGCTCAATGTCGTCTTTTCTCCTCCAGTTGGGATCTGTCTCTCTACAGCAGGACAATCCAATCTCCCCTCCCTACTGCACTGTTAAGCCCAGTAGAACAGGCTTCCTTTCCAAGAGGGAGGTCTGGTTTTAGAGGTGAGGCATAAAAATCAGCAAGTTCATTGCCACATGTAAGCCATGTCTGATGGTTTTAGGAAAAAACAAACAAACAGAAAACAAACAATAACAACAAAAACATTTAAAAAATCTCAATCTTTCTGACTCCATGTCTCTGTCTCTCTGTCTTTCTCTTCGTGGGCATGAGAGTACATTACACACATGTGGTCATATCACTGGGAGTGAGTCTGATGGAAAAACATACCAGGGCTTCATGGCAGTGTGGTGGAAAATTGTTAAAGATTGCTTAAGTGGGCCTCCCAGGGAAGTGATATTTTTATGCTGAGATCCCTACTGTTAATCATAACCCAAAAATGAAGCTGTGACAGCCCATCTGTGGCCTTTTGAAGAAGTGCTTCTCAGCACTGACGTGTTCAGGCCAGTATTATCCAGTTGAAGTTCAATGTACTGAGTTCCCTCTCTGCTTTGTTTTTCTAGGCTTAAAGCTCATTACATTTGAGAAGTTAGTTAGTCCAAGTATCTGTACCCTGTGCCTAGGATAAATAAGAGGCCCAAGGCTTCAGTTTTTTGGAAATGTGCATGGAGTCTGAAGTAGGTGCTGCCATGTGGTTAACTGTTTTATTCTCACAGCAACTCAGTAAATTAGGTCTCATCATTCTGCCCATGATGGCACAGACAGGTACGTTCATTTGCCCCAAATCCAACAGTTAAATTTACGGTAGAGTGAAGATGAGAGCCCATTTGCTCTGGCTCCGGAGTCCATGTTCTCAACCCCGGCCCCCACTCACCTCCTCCAAGAGGGAGCTGGAGGGGTGGGGAGAGATATGTGGGCAGAGCAGAGAACTTGGCATCTGAGTGCTGGAAGTCTGGGTGCTAGCACTGTCATTTCCTAGCAGGGAGGCTTTGGGTGACTTTGAGCCTTAGTTTCTGCATATTTAGAATGGTCATTCACTTGCTAAGAAACCTCCAAGGAGCCCATGCTGGGCCCTCCTCTAGGCTCTGGGAGGGGAATAGAGCCCCTTCCCTGATAAAATTCAATCTAGGGAGGGGAGAGAGACCAAAGACAAGCACAAAGGAATGATCAGGAGAATAGCAGGAGGCCTGACCTTCAGCTGAGTGGAGCCCTATCTGGAGGGCACAACCACCACCAGACTTGAGACCTGAGTGAGAAGGGACAGTTGCTGTAGGAGCCCAAGGGAGGGGATGGGGTGGCATAGAATGTTCTGTGACCACAAATTTAATGGCTTAAAATAACACACACTTGTGTTCTGGAGGCCAGGAGTCCAACGTCAATTTCCCTGGGCTGAAGTTGAGTTGTGGCCGGGCAGAGATCCCTCTGGAAGTTCCAAGGAGGACCTGCATCTTGCCTTTCCCAGCCTCCAGCCCCGCTCCATGGCTCAGACCTTCTCCCTCCCTCTTCAGGCCAAGTCTCTCTCTGCTCTGTCCCAGGGCCTCCTCTGTGTCAGTCTCCCTACCTCCTCCTCATAGGATGCTGTGATTGAATTTAGGATCCCCCGGATGATCCAGGTTGATCTCCCCATCGCATGTTTGCCAAGTTTCTATGCCATAAAAGATAACAGTCATGGGCTGGGGATTAGGACCTAGATATCTTTGGGGATCATTATTCAGCTATCAACAGCACCCTCTAGAAAGAGGATGGAGCCCACCCAAATACTCTGGCGACATTGTCATGAAAAAACTTCATTCAAAGGAAGGAAGCAGCAATTAGACACAGAATCCATCTAGTACTCTCTCTTTGGGGAATTATCTGGGTAGAGGTCTCAGGAGGGTTTGTGCCACAGATAAAGAATAAGGTCAAGAAGAAACTACTTTGAATTGTGAATAAAAATGTTACTTGAGCCTACCTATTTTGGATAGAATTTTGGATAGTTTGTATGCCTGTTTCTTCCACTGACTTATTTATTAGAGTATAGATAATAAATAATTTAGTTGCCCATTCAACTCAAGGCTTCTATTCTACTCACCAGCAACACTTTCTGGAAGAAACATGTTCTGGTAAATTCAGCTCACTCTTTTGGTGCCTGTGAAAGCTGGATATTGGTACCCTTGCTGTTGCCTGTTCTTTGAATAATACCCTTTGTGCCCTCACCATCAATTACAGAGTGGAAAGGTGAATAGAAGAGACCATCAGTGACTTGTCCAGTGAGCAGGTGTATAAGATACTCACCGTAGGAACCCAGATAATAGAGAGCTCAACTGACCCCACTGAGGGATGTGATTAGATAGGACTGAGTAGGAACTGTGAGACTGTTCCCACAGGATTAAGTTTCTCAAAGAGATGCTGTTTCCAGGCCAGTGTTCAATTTATATTGGGTCAAGTTTGCAAATGGGTCTGACCTTTCCATGTCCTTGGAGAAACCTGGATGTGAACTCCAGCTGGTGGAGTAGAAGGGGTTGGCACAGGGGACAGTCTTTGCTGTGTCCCTCAGGTGCAGACCCTGAGGTAAGATTCTGATTGTGGGTGAGATGATCCTAAGGAGCTCCTGTAGGGAAGAGGGGAAGTGAGACCTGGAGGAGAAGGAAGTTGATTTGGGGAGCATGAATATATAACTCGTTACAACTCAGTCCCACTGGGACCTTGGAGAGACTGTGCAGAACCTGTCGTCCTATTTAAGACACGAGGAAGGAAGGCAGGGCATTTATACCCCACTTCCATCCATCATAAATTGAGCTCCTGAAGGCTTCAACTACCCACACTTCTGGGCTGTCTTGCATGCAGGTTGAGGACTTTTTTGGGATCACAGAAGGCCCTCGAGCAGTCACAGGTGTTTAGAGTGGCCAGTGATTGAGGGACAAGGTGGGTTGATCATGTCTGCTGTTGTGTTGTAAGCAGGGGTCTAGGATGAGGTGGTTCCTGTCTCAGGGCCTGGGGATGGTATTAGTGGATGCATTAGAAAAGGGTGGCAGAGCAAGGCTGCTTGGAAATATCTGGCAAGTCAATTCTGGCAGCGGAAGTGAGGGAGGAACAGTGGATCTAGTGAGATCAGAGCTGTGCCAAGTCTGCAAAGGTATCTAGAAAGAAGGGAACCAAAACAGCCTCTCCCACTGGGGAAGTGGCGGGCGTCCTCCCCAGGAAGGTGATTTGTCAGTGGAAGGTCTGAGACCTCCGCACAGAGCCAGACCCTGCTGCTGGGTCTCTGGTGACTATTCGCTTATGGAGGAGGTTCTAGGGGGTAGGGCAGGTAAAAAGGCAAAGGAGAAGCCAGAAAATGCCAAAGGAAGAGAAATCTTTGCAAGTTACTTATAAAAGAATTGTAAAATCACTATAAAAGTATAATCTCACAAGAAATAAAAAGATAAAGGGAATGTTACTAGGACCCAAGAGAAGACTCCTGGAACATCAAATGTGAAAACAACAGTGACTTGGGAAAGCTCAGTCTGTGAGAAGAGTTACGGATCGAGGAAGAGTTTAGAGAGGAGAGAGGACGATGTGTTGAAAGATGGTTGAGCTACACCTGTGTTTCCAAGATGTTATGGCCAATACTTCAATAACCTGAATTATGTGAGTCCTACAGTGGAATCTGGGCCAATCTCCTGTCTATGAAATCAAGAAGATGATTTTTATTTTTAAATAGGAAGATTAATGTTTATGAAGCTAGCTAGCTAGCCAGCGAGGGCTGTGGCACTTGGCATGTTCTTTGTAATTTCTGCTTGGGTTTCTCAGTCTATAAAAGTGTGGGAGCCCAATGTGGGAAAGAGGTTTTCTATTCGTGGGGTGTCACATCAGTCTGTGCTGAGTAAGGCGAAGCTTAGCAGAATCTGAGGTGGAATTTAGTTAATAACACTGCACAAGAGCCACTCAGACAGCGTGGGAAGATGAGGGAGCAGGGTAACTCGGGGGACAATGAGACAAAGTAGTGGACCAAAGTTACCGACAGTGGTCACAGTATCGTCATGCTGGAGTCACGTGCCCACGTGGGCACATGCACGTAGCAGGCACCTCTAGGCCATTCATGTTCTCCAGTTCGTCAAGGTCCTCACAGGGCCAGCTTCACTCTTTCTTTTTCCTTTTTTGTGGCTGTCCTTCTAAACACTTGGGTTTGCGACCCAGATCATGTGTGTGCGAACACATCTGCTTGTGTGTTAAGTGATTTTATGCATTTCAGGTCTCTCAGTAACATCAATATGTTACACGTTGTGGATTAACTCATTCCGAGAGCTCATCTAGAGAAATGAGATTTGATGCAGCCTTTCGCAAGTGCCCACTTGGCCAAGGAGCATGAAATACATATAAAAGCAATACTTGTGCTTTACCAACTTTTCATGACATTTCTAAGAGAGAAACTGTGGCAATCAGAATAGCAAATGGGATTGATTCTGGAATGGCAGTTTCAAAAGGGACAGCTTGGTGCTTTGCTGAGCTGAGCTCTGGAGGAAATTTCCCACTGACAGGATAACTCTAAAGCTCTGCAGTATGAAAGGAGATTCCCTTAGAGAGAGTTTCTGATCCCACAGCTTTCCCGGGGGTTTTCTGGTCCTTTGTGTAAGCTAGCAGGCCCTGTGCTGGATCCTCTCGGAAGCATGATGGGTGAGGGGTATGTTCAGCTTATATTTCCATTGGAAAATAGAAAAAATAAATGAAGTATAAAACAAATGATGACTCAATTTAGATATTTGTGTGCTTGACAGTAAGCAATGGAGCATGAATTCTCTTTCTCTTTCTAAATTTTACCTGAGTCGGTCTTTCACATGACCTTTCCAGAAAGAATGCTGTGGCAGGCAGTGTTGGAGATTTGAACCTGGGAACACCGTCACTCCTGTGCACCTCACTGGGATCTTATTGGGAGAGGGTGAGTCAGTGAAGTGTAAAGCACACAGGTTTGTGGGTAAGATAGGCCTGGATTTGAATCTAGTTCCCTCTTGTGCAAGTTCTTTATATCCTCTAAGCCTCGGATTCCTTTCACCATCTCACCGTTACCCTCACTGCACAGTTCATTGAGAGGAGCGTTCACTACGTCAGCAGGAGCCGACCACCTGGGACAGAGCAGACGGCAAATGCCAGTCTTAGAATCGTGTCACCAGAACTTGTGACTTCCGTCTGAATTCTTCATTTGCCTCATTTTCTTCTTTTTCATTCAACAAATGTTGCTTTGGGACATGCCACAAGCTAAGTACTCTTTTGGGTACTGGGACTTCAAAGATGACCAGATGTGATTGTCCCTGGAGCAGCGGTTCTCAACCTTCCTAAGGCCTGGCCCTTTAATACAGATTCTGTGGGTTGCAACCTATGGGTTGAGAACCGCTGCCCTGGATCTTCCATGAAGCTACACTGTGTTAGTATTAAGAACAAAGTGCTCCAGGAGCTCAGACAAGGGAGCACCTGATTCTGCCGGGAAGGGCAGAGAGGATGGGGAAGGGAAGGTGCATTGTAGTCACACTCAGTCAAGTTTTTCTTTCAAAAGCAGTCCATACCTTCCCAAAGACCTAACCTTGCCAAAGGGCTCTTTCATTCTAAGAGTAGGAGTCTGTGATGCCAACTTCTTAAAAGCCACAGAGAAAATGAAAAGAACAAGATGAACACTTTTTACTTGTGTCTTTATTTACTTTATTTTTTTACTTAACTCAAGGTTAAATAAAAAAAAAAAATAAAGTAAATAGCCTCCAAGCAGGATGACATGTTTGCTGAGTGACAAGGCAAGCAGCGGGCTCTCCAGGAAGAGTGGTGTCCTGGGCCAAGTTCTGGAGCCTTCCTGCTGCCGGCTGCCACTCGCGAGGACCCTGCTTCTGGTAGCAGTTGCATCTTCCTGTGGGAGGGAGTGTTTTGGTGTGAAATGCAGCTGCCTCCCTGTCTGAGCAGCGGCAGCTTCTCTGTGTTTGTGGTTTGCCACAGGACTCCAGAAACCTCGATGTTACTTAGCACTTGATATAAAGATTCTTCCTCACCTGGCTTGTCCACCCTTGCCTCCCCTGTGATCAGGTGATAAATGGAGCTTTATTTGGGGAAGCTGACACTCTGCCTCAGGTTACAAATGCCCTCATGTAGACCCAGGTAGACCTCGAGTTAAATAAAAAAATAAAGAAAATAAAGACACAAGTGAAAGTGTTCATCTTGTTCTTTTCATTTTCTCTGTGGCTTTTAAGAAGTTGGCATCACAGACTCCTAGTCTGAGAATGAAAGAGCCATTTGGCAAGGTTAGGTCTTTGGGAAGGTATGAACCGTATTTGAAAGAAGAACTTGATTGCGTGTGACTACAGCTAGGAATGGTAGAGTGAACACAGAACGAGGCTTCAGGAGATGGGAGTTCCATCCCTTTCTCCCCGAGCCTCCCTGTGATCCTAGGTAGTCATGTCACCTCTCCAGACAGTAGGTCCTCAACTCTCTCCTCACCCTCCCTCCCAGGGTACTGGAAGTTAAAGAGACTGGCAGCTCTGAAGCGCAGCACACATGTGGCAGTGGAGAAGTGAAAGTTGTCAGGTTTGGCCTCTGCAAGCATCGGTCAGATTCGTCAGCTTGGGTCAGCAGGGACCCTCAACCCCCACAGCCTGCTGGGAGAAGGAGAGAGGGGGACTTGGGGGAGGGGGAGGAGTTTCTAAGAAAGAACAAGGAATTTCAGTGAATGGGGAGCCCCTGCATCTGCATGAGCTGTTCTAGGACAGGCCGGGGGACCCAGCGAGAGTTGGGAATCGGGATGGGGAGGTCAGCAGAGAGGAGGACAAAATTTGTGCATGTGGAAGGTAAGTGGCTCCAGAAATCCCATCACTACATGAGGCAGGACTCAGTTCCAGGAAAAGAAGTGGAGTCCCAGAACGAAAGGACAACGAACTCTGGCTGCCTGCCGTCCTGTCCCCCATGGGTGCTGGGATGAGCCAGGAACACAGGGCACCTGACAGAGGTTAATGGGACGGGGAAACTGGTCACCCCCAGGGGAGTTCAGGACTCTACTACTGTGTTTGGGTACCAGGTCTTTAGACCCTGCGTGATATGACCCCATCTTCCCTCTCTGTTCTCAGCCCCCCAGTACTCTGGGGGAACAGCAGGCTGTCTCTCACCCTTGCCGTGCCAGCCGTGTGCCGCCGCTGTCTCCTGCCTGACCAGCTCACGTTCATTCTAACCTCAGTTTCTCTTCTCTGAGAGGCTTTCCTAGATCTCTTGAGACTGAGTTGCTTGCGCTCCTACTTAACTCTCCTATCCAATAGTCTCCACACACGGTTGTGGTCTTCCCAAACACCCCTGTCCTTGATGTAGCAGTGAGATCTCTGAGGACAGGGATGAAGCTTTGCTCCTGCCTACACCTCCAGTGTCCAGTGCAGTGCCGAGAATACAGCCGGTACTCAATACCAACTTACAGAATGAACGCAGGTGCATGTGGGGAAGTGCTCAGGCTTCTGCCTTCAAGCCAGGAGTCACACAGTTTACACTGGACCCTCCTGGTTTATAGGCAGAAGGTCTCATTGAGCTGCCCTTCCATTCCTTCCAGAAAAGCTAGCCTCTGCAGGAGTCAGGCTCCATCCCAAACAACTCAGATGGAACAGAAGAGAAGGCAAAGGCTGAGACGTTGGGTCTTTAGAAACACTGGGAAGGCATTATGATCATTATTACTCGTTTCCAGTAGGAAGCAACACAGAGCCCGTGATCTGGGAGCCCGTGATCTGGGAGCTGCTCTGAAAGTGCGACCACGTGCTCTGAGAACGGGCAGGAGCCACAGCCACATGGGGCGGTGCCCTCTCCAGCCCGGCCTGCCCTTCTTCTCCAGACCCTGCTCTCTGCTCTCCCTGTTTTTATAGAAACAATAAGGCATGTCTTGTAAATTTACTTTCTCCCACAGAAGCTAATTTAATATTTGGTGAGAACAGCAGCCGAGGCCATCTCTGGATGGTTGTTATTTATAAGATCATAAAAAAGACAGATCCAGCGCCTGATGTTACTAAATTGTCTTTGGGAAGAGAGCTATGAGGAAATGGGCCTCTGCTGGGTTAGGGGTAAAAATAAAATTGCCTAAAAGTCCCCCCGCAAGATATGGGGCCCGGGAGGCTGCTGTCTGGTCCTGTGCCCGAGTGCCCTCTTCGCCTGCCCAGACACTCCGGAGATGTGGCTTCCTCTGAGGGCGCAGAAGCCTCTTTGCTCCTCTCAGGCTGTCTCTCTGCAGACAGTCTGAGCTCGGAATAGATTCTTTTATTGTCCTGACTGAGCTGTACAACAACCCAGAGAGGCGAGGACAGTAATTGTGGTATGGCCTGTGCGCTGGGTCTCTTTGCCTAAGGGACAGGAAGTTCCAGTCTGCTTTTCTTAATTGTTAGCTGCAGGGCACACCTTCCTGCCTGAGCTGGCATCTTCCTGCCCTGGCTGCCAGAAGACAGGGCGTGAGGAGTTCTCATAGATGCTGCTCTTGGAGTGATGGGGGGATGGGAAGATGGGCGGGGCACAGAGAGAAAATGCCCCAATGAGAAGGGACGCTGCAGACGTCCCGTTTAGCCTCCTCCCAGCAGCCCAGAAGAGTCAATTCTCATTACTCACGGTGGCCTGTTTTATAAAGTCACTGCAGCCCTGAAATACTGAACCACTTTCCCAGGAGATATGTGGGGTTAGTCTCCTGCAAGTCTCTGGACGCACAATGTCTGTCACCTCATCAACACATAGCCCCGTCTAAGTGTCTTTCGGTGTAAAGCCACTTTATTAATGTAGATTGTGGGTTTAGCATTAAACTCACAGCCACCAGCAGTGTAACTCATGCCTGAACTAAGCGTATCTACTGCCCAAGACACATCACCGCCTGGTACTTAGGAAGCTTGGATGGAGCTTCAGCACCAGGCTTAGGGGCCATTTTACACAGTGATATCACCACCCAAAGCCCTCAGATGGGGAAAATGTGGCATTAAATAGGCCCCGCAGGACATGTGTTTGCCCCTCAGTTCCTACTGTAAAGCGTCCCCGTTACCCACCTCAGTTCAGAACATGTGCACTGGGCGATTCAAGTGTTTTGCAGCCCTGTGCGTGCTTGCAAGTGACTGTGAAAGCTTCGTAAGTATTAATTTGGGGAATACAAATACATTTTAGCAAGAAGGTCAATTCCAAGTGTGGAGTCCAGAAACATGGCCTTCTCTGGCACACTTCCATCTCAGCTCTATCCTTGGGCCTAACCTGAGCTACCGCTGGTCCTAAAGGACACTACAGCCGGCCGCTTGCAACCTCTGGGCTCTCAGCCCAGCCCTCAGCACTGGTTCTATGCCTGCGTCCTGTTTGGTTTTGAAGAGCCAACGAGGTCACCAGTTTGGGAACCTGACACTTTTCCTACAAGAGCCTATACTCCTGTCAAGTTCAACTGCCTAGAAAGTGTTAGTCTAGTGAGGACTTTGGCCTCCTAAGAGGCCAAAACTGGAGTTCTGTTCTGAGGCTCTGTTCTGAGTCCTGTTCTCCTGGAGTTCTGGCCTGAGGTTTCACTGGTTCTGCAGGTTTCACTGATTGATGGAGCCCTCCCCATCCTCAGTTCTTGTGGAACATGTGCGTATGTCCTTGGCGTAATGGCAGAAAGTCATGGCCTGTGCCCTCAAGAAGTTCACAGCCCAGAGGGGGAGCATCTGGCAAACAGGTGGTTAAAGCACAGCCGATAAATACCACCCTGGAGTCACCAGCATGCTCTGCAGGCTGCACCTTTCCATCCAAAACTCCTTGCGGACCTCTCCACAAACACTTCCACCAGCACAAACCACATCTGCTATTTCCTTTTTAAAACATATTCCTTCCCCTCCTTCTTTGCTGTGCTTCTTGGGATCTTGAGTCACCTAAACCTAAACAAGTGCCATCCTCCACCAATTACTCCCTTCCGTGCACTGTACCGCTTGCCCTGTACATCCACTCCTACCATGCCCATATGCCTCGCTAAGCGCCAGAGGCAACGTGCACCCTGCTTTCTACAGGACAGCCGCAGAAAGACATTGTAAACACAAGAGTATAGAACAGAGTTCTATAGTTAGTAGGACTTTATAAGAAATATTCTCAAGGTTGAAAATCTCAATGAACAAAGAGACCCTCAGAGTTTTACTCCTCTACACAAATATTTGAACCCCTTAAAGGATCCTAAATGTTTCGTGTGACACTACTGTGACCCCCTTTAAATGTATGCCCTCATTTTCAATATAGATATTTCTATAGGTATCTTTAATTTCTGCATATTTTATAATATAGTTAAGTGTGAAAGAACATTAATAATTCTTTCAAAATAAGCTAGACTGTGTAACGTGTCTCTCTACGAAAATATATTCATGCCTTACATTTTACTACAATTCACATTTTTGAAATGGTCACTGAAATCTCTTCAAGGTCTAGCTGCACCTGACAGATACGGAATGCCATGCTTTCAGGCGCCACACGTGTTCTTTTACTGAGTTCTTACAATCCAAGAGGTTTATAGATGAGCTAATAGAGAATCAGAGAGGTTAAGTAACTGGTACATAATTGTACAGCTGCTTGGAGTTGGAATTCAATCCACACCTGTGTGATTCTCAGAGAAAAAGATGTTACGATTTCTTTGGGAATGAGTTTCAGTCTCAGCCAAATCATTCAGGATTCAATAGGAGCAGCAGAACCAGTAGGGCACACATGCAAATATATGTATACACACACACACACACATGTATGTATATCTATATATGTATGCACAAGATCAAGTACATACACACAAATATGTGTGTGTATATATCGAGAGAGAGAGAGAGAGAGATTCAATACAAAGAATTGGCTATGTGACTGTATGGTTAAGCAAGTCTAAATCTGTAGGTAGGAAGTCAGAGGGGAAAGTTCCTGGGTGGGCTTGAACCCTTAGACATGGGGCTAAACTTCTCAGCCACAGGCATGATTTCCTCCCTTGCCCAGGGAAACTTCAGCTCTACTTTTAAGACCTTGCAACTGATTCAGTACCCATCCATGTCCCATGACAATCTTTCCTACTTAAGCTGACTGATTAAGCACTTGAATCACCTTTATGCAGTGCCTTCACAGTAGCCAGATTCATGTGGCACTAAATAGCTAGGACTGTTATTCCATCAGACTGTCCCAGCCAAGCCAGCACATCAGAAAAGCCATCACACGCTTCCAGCTCGGACTTTGCCAGGAGAAGAGGGCTAAGTTTGATTTACAGGCACGTAGCCTTGGTCTTATAAAGATCAGCGACTTTGATTCCTAAGGCCATCCCTGGCTGATGGCTGTAGTGGATGTCCATCTGAACTGGCAGTTCTCTGTCGGGAGTGGTTTCCCCCTTTCAGGGGCATTTGGCAATGTCTGGAATATTTTTGGTTATTACAGCTGGCAGCTTGATACTATCACTAGTCTGTAGAACTGCTGGTGGGCTTCTCACCTCTGAAACGGTTTTCTCCCCAGAGAGATAAGCTAATATTTTCTAGCTTACCAAGATCACAGAAGGAGGAGAGGCTTCTGTGAAGGTGGAATATTTGTCCCTTGCAAAAAGAAGCTGCTATTGTGGCACAGGTGACATTAAAAGGTAAAAGTGACAAGGCTCCTAGGAGATGCTGAGGGAGGCTCCTTGCTCACCTGTCTTTGTTCTCCTGTGAATCTGGAAGAAACTCGGACCAACACCAGACGCTTCAAAGCTCTGGGTTTGTAGTCTGATACCGCCTCTTCAGACAAATCCAGTAGCTTCTCCTCCACAGTTTCCCACCTCCAGGAGGCTCTGACACCACAGAACAAGAAAAGTTATACACTCATGGTGATAACAGGGCTCTCTGTATCGTTTTGATGTGAGGGAGAACCTGGTAGGTGGCCCCAGAAGGGAGACCTATGGGGCAGAAGAGAGTCTAACGGTTAGACGTGTATGTGAACATTTGTGAAATAGAATAACAGTGGCATTGAGATCATAAAGTCCATAGCTGTGACATACCTACATGCCCAGTATTGCTGTGTGTATGCGTGAAGCTTTATACCTTTCCCTTATGGATCTGGGTGCACTTGGGGTGGTCTCTCTGCATGACAGCACATGGTCTTTAGAGTAGGAAAGATATGATTTTAATTCTGGCTTTTCTGGGAACAATGTGGGTGACTTTGCACAAGTTATTTGACACATTTAAGCCTTACCTTTCCCTCTTGAAAAATTGGGCTGGTAACAGAACTGCTTCGTACCATTGTTATGAGGATAAAATGTGATGACGCCAAATGAAGTGTTTAGAGTATTGCCTGGTTAACAATATTTGTCACTGTCATTGCCATTATTATTAATACTGTTAGTTTTTAAGTACATTACCCAGCTTTCAAATGTTGCTGATTCATTCAAGAAACGTCTTTTGTTTGTTTTGTGCTTTCTAAGCTCTACTGACTGGAGTTAGTGTCTGAGACACAGGTGCATAGGAACTTGTCCTTTTCCTTAAGTCACTCTGATCATGGTCACTTGAGTTCCAAGGTAGACTTCTACACGGAGAATTCATTTCTTAATTTTCCAAAATAGGCTTTGAAGCCAAGAATGTTGACGTCTTCTGATAAATTAGAAATAGAATAAGGATTCAAACTCAAGACTTCCGAATGGTAATTTTTTCTTTGAAGCCACATCTAAACTCATTCTAATGGGTTGCAATTATAAGGTGATTTTAAGTTTACTAAGGTGTTTAATATTTATGATCTTAGTTGTGAGTCTTTGCCAAGAATCTTGGTGAAATAGGGCATGTATTACCAATTTCTTCCTGCAGGTGGGGATACTGAGGCCGCCACATGACGTGAGTTCTCCAGGTTATGTAAGCCAGTAGAAAGGAGAGCCAGGAGGTGACACAGGAGTCTGTGCTGCGCTGGGTTGTGCTGCCTCCATTGCTGGGTGCATAGTACAGCACACTTGGGAATTTCCTCCAGAGTTAGACCCAATCTGCTTGCTGACAGGCTGGCTGTGAGCCCTGGTTGGGCTGGGAAGAGGGGTGGGAGATGGAAAGCTGCTCTCTCACCTTTCTGCAGACTTCCGTTGCAGCCATGCTGACTCATTGCTTCTCCTTGTCCAGGGTGAGGAGCCAGAAAAAACTGACTCTACTAGCAGCTGTGCAAGGCCCATTCATCACCAATGGACCCCAGAGTACTCCCTCCATCAGGGATCTGCCAAAGAAACTGACATTAACTTGGCTGTCATGGCCTCTCCAAACCCTCTGGGACATGGGACAGGCATCCTCCTCCTCACCGCCTTTCCAGATTGTTGAATAGAAGACAGGAAATGAAATGAGCCTGAAAATAAGTGGTTTGGAAGAGCCCCAGGGCTCTGGAAAGTCAGTAATGCCTGGGCAAGAACTGTTCTCTCCTGTGGAGCCAGGTTCTGTAGGGCAGCTGATGAGAAGAACAGATGATGTGATGGGGAGGAAATTGCTTCTGGAGAGAGGACATCTCTTTGGCTTGGACTCCATCACCAGCAGTGCCGTGGCTTTATTCCAGCACCACATTATGATGTCTCCCGGAGAAGCGCCCCAAGAATCAACACTAATGAACTCTTTCTGATGAGCCAACAGCTGGAATTGGCAAAAACGCTTTGGCACATGAAATCAGGCAGAAGAGGAGTTTGGAAATAAAAAAAGGTCTCTTTCATTGTGAAGTAAGCACATCACACTCATTTAAAATATGAGTAGCATCTGAGGGCAGGGAATTTACAATTTTGAGCACCTGCTATGTGCTAAAAGATTTATTACATTTATAGTGTCACTATTTTATTTTATAAAAGCTTTTGTCATCAAAGTAATACATTTGCGTAGTTAAAGAAATGTTGAAGTTAGGGTGACCCCATTTGACAAGTAACCTAATTTCTTTGGTCTTTTTAATTTGTTTTTTAATTAAATCATAGCTGTATGCATTAATGCATTTATGGGGTACCATGTGCTGATTTTATATATGATTTGGAATGCTTACATCAAACTGGTTAACAGCCTTTACCTCACTTACTTAATTATTGTGTTAAGACATTTATACTGTACACTTAGTAGATTTGGCACGTACCCTTGTCTTTTATCCTTATATGGATGGAGCTTGAACATATTCTTAGTAAAGTATCTCAATAATGGAAGAAAAAGTATGACACCAATATATAATCACCCACACTTCCATATGAAAGATAAAATACAACTCTAACCCAAGGTGAAGGAGGGAAGGCCAGGGGGAGGGTAGGGAAGGGAAGAGGTTGGATCGAGGGAGGGTAATCAGTGGGGCCACACCTATGGTGCATTTTTCAAGTAATCTAATTTTTTAAAAGCACTGGCTGAAGATAAGAGAAATCTAGAATGGATGGAGAGGAAGGAAATGGCAAGTATCATCTACAGTCTTGGGGTTTGGCTGTAGCAGTAGAGACTGTAGCTTACGCAACATCCCACTGACTGACTCTCTTAAGACATTCTAGTTAATTGTTCAGAAGAATTAGCTTAGTCAACTAGAATTAGCTGAGTCCACTTTTCATGAAGCATGGCCAGGTATGAGCCATGCAGGAAGGGACTGTCATAGACAGTGGCCGTGCTCTGAATCTGTGCCCCAGGACCATGCAGGCCAGCCTCACCTCCAGTGGCATCTGGGTATTTGTGAGAAGTTAAAAATCCCAGTCTCGTCAAGAATCTGAAACCATTCTTCTTGGGGCAAGTCCAGGCTGTGGCCTTTTTGTTGTTGTTGTTAATAACGTTTTCCTGAACTACAGCATGTTACTGCATATAATATAGCTTTTGTTCTACAAGAATAGAGCTGGTTGAGTAGTTGTGACAGACTGTCTGACCTGGAAAGGTGAAAAGTTTGCTGACTCCTAGCTTAGAGTGGCTTCCAAGGGACCCAAACTTCCTTCCCCTGCTCTGGGCCATAGTAGGGGGATAAAGTTGAGTAGTTACTGAAACTTGGAAGGGATGGAGTTTCATGGAGGAACTTCCATGATTCAGTCACTAGAGTGTGAGCTTGAGGACAGGGATCAGCTTGCTGTCCTTGCTAAGTCCACTTGGTTGAGAGGGCATAATGTTTTCAAGTAGCAGCTCAACCAAAGCTTTTTGAGTTGAATGAACCAGCTACCCACCAGTCCTGCCAATTTTCCTTTTGGCAAACCGTGCAGTAGTGCACCAAGCCAGTGGAACTGGATGAGATCCAGGGGCCATGGACTCATAGGTCCCTACCAACCTCCCCAAGCTAGTTGCCACAGATGTGTGTGAACTTGACCCTGTGATCTAGGATTCATTATCTCTGTGTGCCAGCACTCTGAGCCAATCAATTTTAGACAGATGGCTCTTCCGAGCCAGTGAGTGTGGGATTTGGAGCAGCCATTGCCCAGATTGTAAACTTCCTTCCAGCTGACTCTGATCACCCCTGTCCTTGCCCATCATTGAGTATGAGGCCATCCTGGTCACTCTCTAAAAAGGCCTTCTCATCTCCACTAGGCCAGGATGCCAGGCTTTTCTAAAATCTAGATGATAATCAGAAGATTTAAGTATGCACTTTCCAAAAGGGCAACTTTTCAAATCCATCGTGGATTCCTCTGAAATGTGTTCAGCGATGCATTTGGTTCCTGCTGATGCTGGTGCCATCATCATAATGTAGTGCCTTATTTTTTTGGCTGAAAATTATATTGGGTTTCTGACATGAGGAGCAAAGTGGCAAATTGCAATAAACTGCAAGAGAAATCCGTTATAATTCAGTAGTGTTAGAGGCTCCTCGAGGGAATAATAACAATACCAATAATAAAAACAGCCCCCTACTAAGTTTCTCATCAGGTCCTGGGACTCCGCATGGGTAATGTTTTTCCTACACACGCTGGGCCAGCAGATCCAATCTTGGTTTCACTGATGGGCAAACATCAATCACGTCGGCATATCTGATGGAGCCAAATAGCGTGTCGATTTGCTGGTTGCTTTGTAAAATTTATCATCCCTCCAAGCACCATCATACATTCTAAACATTGCCACCCGGAGGACCAAAGCAAAGGGTTGTGGATGGGTTTTCAGCCCAAGCCCAGAGTTTACCCATTTGTTGTACAGATGTCCACAGTCTGAACTTTATGGGCGTCAGTCATCTTCTCCAGAGAGTACCTGGCAGTGGTGACTTGGAAACGAGTATCCAGGCTGCTTTAATGCCCAGGTGTAAGAATTTGGGCCAAATAGCGGGCAGTTCTAGAGTGATTTTGTTGATTAGACTTACCTCAAATATAATAAGAATTTCATCTCTTTTAACCCAAGTAAGAAGAGGAAGAAAAGTGGATTGCAGTTGCCAGGACTTTAGGTCCAGTCTGCAGACGTAGCGTTTATTGCTGGGACAGAGAAGTGTGTGGAGAGTAGAGACTAAGGTCTAGAGAGACACACACAACACACACATACACACATGATCAACACACAGCACACACATATATGCAGGCAATGCACATATACACAACACACATGGACATACACACAAACACACACAGAGACACATGACACAAACACGATACACATATACATGCGCACAGTACACAAATACAGACATGCGTGTACACATAGGCACAACACATGCAGACATGCACATACACACACACAACCCAAAATACACGTACATACACACATACACATGAAGGCACACAATTAAATTCCTAGAGAAAGTGCTATATACCTCACTACTGAATATCACTACGGTCCCCATCTAAGTACTCCCCTTGGCAATATGGCGACCATGGTGACATTCAACAATGAGGTAGGTAGGTCTTTTTCTAGGATGTGTTTGCAAACTTAATTGTCTGAGGTACACACCATATAAACACGTACAATATACATGTGCACACAATATCCACATATGTACATATAAACACATCCCACAATACACACGCACACACACATACACCACACTGTACACATATACACGTGAATGTGCATACACACGTATTTATATACTTAGGCAAAGGAGACCTTCATCTAGGTATCATTTTAAAAACTGAACACAAAAAATTCTGCTGAGTCAGTTGTAAAAATATCACACTTGGACTCATCCCTTCCCCTCCACACGTGAAAATCTGGACATTTTTTTTTTCCCCTTGAGATTTTATACCCTGCTCCCTGCAAGATAACACCTTCTTACTCCTCCAAACAGTCAGACAATGGACTTCTTCCAAAGTTGTACGGCTGCCTGAAGATGGCTCGATCTCTCAGTGTTTGGTTGCTTTTTCACCAGCGTGGTCTTCTGACCCACCATCAGTTTAAGGGGCCTGACTTGGGCCTGACGTGGGCCTGACTTGGGCGAGTCTCTACATTGTGAGTAGCTGCCCTCAGCCCCCTCTGAACCCGTTCCTAAGACTGCACTTTGGAAACATACCAGCTATGAACAAAGTCAAGAGCACGGCGGTCCTTTTGATATTTTCAGCTGCATTAGGTACCAGCACTCTCAAGTGGTCTATTAACATTTCAAAGCTTATCAGAGCATTTCTAGTTCAATAAAAGGGGAAGAACATGATTTTTAAAAAATAAAGAAAAATTGAACCTGGGAATGCCAGCAACTCTTCCCAGGGGAGTGGGAGCTGGGTTTCTAATGGCTGTGTGCCTGCTTATTCTAGAAGTTAGCTTACAGCTCCACCCAAGTCATCCTGCTCCCCTGGGCAAGTTTCTTCGCCTATTAAATTGCTAAGGTTTCTCTGAGTTCTATAAAATTATAGAATGCATTGAACTTCCAGTGATTAAAATTTGAGTTCGTTGGCTGCAATTTTGACTCTTGCTGAGCTTGTAGTCCACCAAGACTACAAGCTCCTTTCCCTTGAGAAGGGGGATGGGAAATGAACTTGCATCATCCATGCACACTGGGGCGTTTCCTACAGGCCTACTTCCCCCTTCTGCTAAGGAGATAGGGCTGCCACCTGGGGTCCACCAGGCAGCTCATACCGGCCGGTGCTGATATGTTATAGTTACCTGTATTGATATCAAGGATTAGGCTTTTCAAAGATGAGTCATGGGCTGCCAACATCTTTATTTCTTTATTGAAAATTGGGATGTGGTGATTTTGAGTGAAGAAAAGAGTAAAAGGTTTTGACACAGACAGACCAGGGTTTAAATGATGGCTCTGCCACTCTTCAGCCATGCGCTCTCAGGAAAGTTGCCTCAGTCTCTCTGAGACTAAAGAAATAACACCTCCATGTGTTGAAGTGAAGAGGGAATGTGCCATGACAGGCGCGAGTGCACATCAATGCAAAGACTACCACCCCACTCACGCGGAGATGACCATTCGGTGGAGAATGTATGTCTATCATCTGGCACCATCAAGAAATACCGGCTTCCTTTCTGATTTGCCCTAATGCCCCCTGTAAGCTTGGCACTTTCTTCTTCAGCTAAAATTTGAGAAATTCTTGACATATCTTTAGCACGTCCCACCTCGACCAGTCCCATGTGTCTGTTACCTGCTACAAAGCTCATAGCTATATTAAAAAATAATCAGCTGTTGAAAAAAGAAAAAAATCAGGTATGGATACTCTTTTTCTGATACACATACATTTCTCTCTTGTTTCTATTACACTGATCATTCAAAAAATTTTAGTATTATTTTGTAACTTTTTAAGAGAATTTCAAAAGATCAGAAAAGTTGCAAGAACAAAGCCGCTAACACCCTGTGTTCGCCTGTATTTACTAATTGTTAATGATATTCACCTATTTTCACCTATTGTTAATATTTTGTCATATTTTAAAAACTTTCATCTTTTTCTTTTGTCACTTTAGAATAAGCTACGAACTTCATGCCCTTTATCCCGATTATGTCAGCATTCATCTCCCCTGACTAAGGACGTCTTATGTCACTACAATAGAATTATAAAATTCTGGGAGCTTGACACTGACGTAATCTATTGTCTTCTCTATAACCCATACTTGAATTTTGCTAATTTTCCCAATAATGCCATCCATAGGTTTTTTTTTTTTCCTCAGTCCAGGTCCTACTCCCAAAGCACCCGTCCATCTGTTACTGCCCCTCCTCCTTCTCCTCCATCTGACATGACCGTGTTACATCGGGTTCTCTCAGAAGCAGACAGGGAGGCACAGTTTTGAAAGCAGTGGGATATCTGGGATTTCATTCTAGAGAACACAAGTAGGAAAGAGGGAGGTGGGACTTGGGATGTCAGCAGTGCAGGCAACTGAAACGCAGATTCCAATGTTGAGCTCTGGGTAGCACTGTGGACAATGCCCCAGGGTTACCCCACCCTGTGGTGGGCAAGAAGGTGGGAGTGCTTATCCTAACTCCTGTCCGCTGTTGGGTGAAGGCTGCTCCAGGGGCCTCAGCTTCCCCAGATTCCCAGCTTGGCCCTGGAGTGGTCCAGATGCAAGAGCAGGGCTGACGAGTGGCAGGGGCAATGTGGGCTGGGCACAGACAGCCCTGCCATGCACACCAGTTGTGTTGTAGAACGTCCCCCATTAGGGTTGGTCTTACTGTTTGCTCCTGTTTATGTTAGATGCCCCCCGGCATACCGTGTCAGGAAGCACCCAATGTAACACATCCCATTCTGGTGACAATAACTTTGATCCCTTGGCTAAGGTGGTGTCTGCTAGACTTCTCCACTGTAAAGGTATCGATTTTTGTTTTCTAAAATGTGAGAAATATTTGAGACTGAATAAACATCCTTTTCTTTGATAAACTCTACCAGTGGTAGGGCCTATGTTCTTTCCCTTTGAGTCTGGGTGAGGCTATGATGGTTTTGCCCACAGAATACAGAGGAAGTGGTGCGGCCTGACCTTTGAGGCTATCTCGTTAAAGGTCCTGCAGCCTCTTCTTTGGCCTCTTGAGGTGCTGGCCTTGACAAAATGAGGCACCATGGGAGAAGTCTGACTCCGAGATTCCATGCTGGGGAGGCTGACAGTAGGTGCCGTGGTCAACAGCCTAGCTGAGCTGCAGGCCAGCGGCCAGCGCCAGCTGCTGCCCGGCAGGTGACACATCTGGACTGCTATAGCCCAGTAGAATCTTAATGATGGCTGAAGCTCTGGCTGACATTTGCAGCCACAGGAGCAACTGTAAGCAAGGCCTGCCCAGACAGTGTCTTTAATTCCTGACCCACAAAATCATGCACAAAATAAAATGGTTCTCAAAGCCCTAGAGATTTGGGATCCTTGCTCTGCAGCAGTAGCGATTGGATCCACTGGTGATTCTTACCTGAGTCAACTATTTACTGGGGGCCCCTAAAAGGCAATGCTTCATTTTGCTAACACTGCAGGTTACTCTTGCTGGACACATCCCCCTTTCTATTTCCTTAAATCCTTCTAGGATTTGCTTCTGCTTATTATTCTTGAGGAAAAAAGTCCTCTGAGCTGGGACCAAAACACATGCAAAAATCTATTTCTTATTAATCTCTAACAAATAGTCTAGGGGCGACCATGTCTGTTTCTTATAAGGCAATGACATTTTTGTCCTTTTCTTTGCTACGCATTAATTGTGGATCTGCATCAGAAAACACAAAGATCCGAGAAAAGCATTTTTTCCCTGATCACACCGTACTTACTGTGTCATATCAAATTTATGTCACTTTCTCAACTGAAAGAAGTTCTTCTAAAATGGCACCTTGAAAGGACAATTACCATAAACAGAGTGTTAAACAGCCATGTCCCTCCTCTGCTCCCCCGTGGCCTCCACAATGTGTTTGCTGACCTAAGACCCTGGGGCTGCCAGCCACAGCCTGACTGTTGTTCCATAAAGTGTGGCTGGCTATCTTTAGAGAGGGCCGGCATAGGACAGTGACCCCACCCCAGATTATGCTCCTTTCTTGAATTAGGTGGGAGGATTTGTGAAGGTAATAAGAGAGAAGGATGGGACTCTCAGGATCTTTTAGGATCTCGAACAAAGATAATAAATCTGGCTCTTAAAATAGCCGATGAGCTAGAATCACTGAAGAATCTCAAGGAAAAAAATATTCATCAGCTGGAAGAGGAACATGTGTATTATCAGCTTCCTCTTTGGGGCTGTTTGTGTGCCAAAGTCAGGTTTCTGCATAGGGGAGAGTTTCCTACCTTAAATTCAGTAAGTAGATTGAAGGATTATAATGTGCTTAGCCTCTTGGCCAGAGCTAGGGAGGGGCAGTTAGGAATGTAAGATGTGATTCTTGGCCTCTAGGAATTTTCCATTTAACTGGGGAGACAAGCCATACACAAATGTGTTGCAGTTTTCTTTTCTTTTTTGCAGTTTTTGGCTGAGGCTGGGTTTGAACCCACCACCTCCGGCATATGGGACCAGTGCCCTATACCTTTGAGCCACAGGCGCCGCCCTGTGTTGCAGTTTTCTCCATTCTCTCTCTCCATCCCTCCCTCCATCAACCTCCCTTTCCCTGTTTGCCCCAACTGACCATTAGCCCTTCCCATAGAGGTCAGAAGCTGTATGACATTTGTCTAACACGCCTGGATCATGATATCCTTAAAGGAAAGTGTGCAGTCTTCTTTCTGACTGGGTTTGGGGCTCATTTCATAGGTGGTGGTTTGCCTGGTGCTGTGGAACATGTCCGCTGAGCTACGTACAATAGGCTTGCACTGGACTGTGATCCCACCAACTGAACACAATAGACTGAACAGTCTACACCCTCTGCTTAACTTAACAGCCTAAGCCCAGCCACCCCCATCAATGATCTCCTCTCAGAGCTGTTTTACTTTTTTTGCTCATGGGATCTTGTTCGTGCCTTTGAATAGAGTCCCCTAGCTTTACAGAATGGCACAAACTCTCTTCCACTTCCCTCCTTCTCCTGAGATGCCCACCTGGTAAGTTCTGTCCATGCTTCCTTATCCCAGAGCTTCAGAAGCCAGACTGTCCAGAGAAAATAGTTCACTGCTGTGTTGACACCAGCACTGTCCACTCAGGAAGGACTTGGGCTGTCGCCAGCTGCTTCTGCTGCTGGGGTGTGTTTCAGGTAAACATCAGATGATACCAATTATCCCTTTTTATACCCCCTCCCTGCTCATTCCAGGCTCATGCTGTGTTTATCCCAGGGTCCCATTTAGGGGGACAAACACTTGGATTTGGACACCATGAAGGAAAGCCCACAGACTGAGGCTCATGTCAAAGCATTTCTCAAGCCTGACTGTTCATGCCCTGCCTTGTTCTGTCCCCAGAAATGTGCTGCTTTGTGCTGCCATCTCACCCCCCTGCACCCTGTCCTTGCAGACATCGGTCATAACCAGACACAGCTTGTCTTCCTGACCACTCCCCTCGATGAGACTATAAGCTTCTGGAGAGCAAAAGCCACATCCACTGGCGTTTGGCATTGAGCCACCCTTGATACATTTTTGCTCAATGTGTAACTAAATACATAAATATAAGCTTACTGGATATGGAAGCAAACACATGCTGCCTTTGTAGTCCACATTCCTCATGATGGTAATGATACCAACAGTAATGTCACGGGACTATGTGAGTCCTTTAAATCAATTAGCTCATTTAAATATCACAACACTCTTAGAAGGTAGGTCTCTTATAATCCCCATCTAAGAGATGAGAAAACTGAAGCAAAGAAAGGCTAACGTGATTCTTCAAGGTCACGAAGCTGAGGAGTTGCAGAGCTGGGGTTTCCACCTTGGTGGTTGAAGTATCAGTTCCAGAATATCAGTTCCTGACTGCTGAGCTCAACTTCCCATGTAGACTGGCCTCTCAGTTCCCTAGACGTGCCTCTATGAGTTCATCCTGATGGGCTGACCGCAGCCGGCTGTTTGCTGTCCTTCCTGCCCTGCACCTCCTCTCTCCAGTTCTTCTGTTTTTCTGTGTGCAGCTGAGGGGACCACAATGCCATCTCCACCTTTTCTCCTGTGCTCCCCTCGTCCCCAGGCTTAGCCTGACAGTCATCTGCTCCGTCAGGGGCCTCCGATGCCCTAGCAGGGCTTGGGGGGCTCCCCTCTGGCTGTCCACCTTGTCATGCTCACGATACACAGTCTGGTTTGTATCTGGATCTCAGCAATTCTTTCTTTCCCAGGAAACTCGGCTGTCTGGATCATGGGTATTATATGGGCACTCTGAGTTTAGGATCACGGAGTTCTCATTTTTGTTTCTTCAGTGCAATGAACAGTGGCTGGCACCTGTTAAAATGTTCCAAGGGTGTACACTGAATGCCATTATTGATAACCCGGACTGTTCTAATGAGCAGATGCAGTCAACTGATGTCTTAGGATTTCTGGAGCACTGAGCAGATTCTTAACATCTCTCCTTGTCTGGAATCGCTGTGCCTGACGCGCTCCCATTACTGAGGTATTCTTGTGAAATAAGTATTTCTTCCTCCAGTGTCCTTGGTAAAATATATTTGTAAGAAGAGCAGTGTCTTAAATCTCTAACACATTTGTGTGACTTGAACGCGTGCCTGGTGACGGGGGACTCCAGGGAAAGGACAGGAGGCAGGAAGGCAGCCATGTGTCGCCGAAGCGAGCTTCCCTCATTTCCAATTGCATTGGGAGCCAGACTCCATATATATCCCTTTAGCACTTCTAAGTAGCAACACAAGTCTTCCAGATGGCTGTGGAATTACTTGTAAGGCAGCCTGCAGATTATTCTTGAAAAAAACAAAGTTCTCATTAAAAGTGAATGAAAGTGTGAATTTTCAACATGTCCATTTGAAACTCTAAGAATTTTTAAGCAAAATTAGACTGATGTGAAATGAAGCACACGCAAAGCCCTTTAAAGCTTCGAAAGTCTATCTCAGGCAGCAAACTACGCATTGACAGGGTAGCCCTCCTGTGTGTGGGCACGGCCACGGGTGCCAGGGAGGCAGCAGTGAACGAAACAGGGTCCCTGTGCCTCAGAAGCTTGCACTGGTTTCACGGATAATTAGTGTGTTATTGTTGGTAATGAGTAGCATCCACTAGTAATTTTCAGTATTTTAAAATACCAACCAATGTCTTCTTATGTTTAGCCATCACAACATGGTGAAAGAGAATGGAACAAATCTTTCTTCGCTATTGCCTGGAATCATAGCATGTCGGCCTGTTTTGCCACTGTATAATTCAATGGGAGGCACATGCTTTATACCATAAATATAGGATCGTTTCAGAAAATTATAGAACTATATCTTGCCCAAATTGAGATCAAGAGCAGGAGAAAATGGTGGAATTTTTTGGCAGGGAAATGTTGTAGAGGACAGATACAAGATGCTTGTGTTTGGTTCTCTAAGAGATGTCCCAGTAAAAAATCCCATAGGATAATGGTTGGTGTACACTTGTACCTCTCAGTTCCCCAGAGGCCACCTGCAGCCTGTCCCCCCCCCCACACTTATGGCATCATGGGTCTCTCTGGCTATAGGAGATGCTCTGTCCTTGTACAGGGCAGGACAGAAAAGACAAGGGTCAAAGCCCCAGGAACAGCCCTCAGCGAGTGATGCAGGAGAGCAGGTGGGCAGGGACCTCGGCTCCCTCACCTTTGCGGAGTCTACTCCTGGGGTGTGTGCTTCAGCCTCGTAGCAGGCTCACAGTGGGAAGCTGCTCACTCACCCTGCTTTGCTGGCTTTCCTCAGACTGCTGTCCCACATCTCCCCTCCTGTACTGTGCTTGCTGGAAATATCTCCCAAATAAGGCACCTGCGCCAAATTCCTCTCTTAGGGAGCAGAAACTCAAAACAATGCCTCAGAGTACTTGGAGGTAGAGAAATACCTATGGCAGAGGAGATTTGGGAAAGCTACAGTTGTAGGCTGGCTTTGAAAGTGATGGTCCGTTAGAACACTGTCATGGGGCCATAGCCATTGGTAGTCCAGGGGTCACCAACCTGGCACCTGGACACAGGGGAGCCCACACAGAGACCTTTGATGTTGCTGGAAAGAGCCTCAGCTTCTCCTCATGCACCTCCCATCTGGGCCATGTGGGGACACCCCGCAGGCCATGTGGCCAGCTCTCCTGACCCTTGGAGTTATCTGCCTTGTCACCCTCTTCCCTGTGCTCTCTTCCTTCACATGACAGCACATGTAAGACCATCAGCTCCTGGGGACCAAGATCAGGTGTGTCCTTCCTCACCAGTCCGTTCCCAGTACACTGCATATAGACCATCAGCTCCTGGGGATCAGGATCAGGTGTGTCCTTCCTCACCA
>NW_003852457.1:6121633-6136876 GCF_000181295.1 Otolemur garnettii
TACCCAGTACACTGCATATAGACCATCAGCTCCCGGGGATCAGGATCAGGTGTGTCCTTCCTCACCAGTCCCTTTCCAGCACACTGCATGTAGACCATCAGCTCCTGGGGACCAAGATCAGGTGTGTCCTTCCTCACCAGTCCATTCCCAGCACACTGCATGTAGACCATCAGCTCCTGGGGATCAGGATCAGGATCAGTACATACCCAACACACTGCATGTAGACCATCAGCTCCCGGGGATCAGGAGCAAGTGCGTCCCTCCTCACCAGTAGGTTCCAGCACATTGCAGGCACCTGGCACATAGTAAATGCTCAATTAGATGTTTACCCCTTCCTCATCCCTGAGGCACTGAACTCCCCAAGGAGATATTTCACATGTTCCTCCCTGCCCATTCTTATTCGATGGATCTTCTGTTGCTGAGATCCAGGCATTCAGTGGCTGCTGACAGCAACAAGGTCTAAAGCTCTGGGTGAGGCCAGTGCAACGACTCTTGTCTTCAAGCTCCACACTGCCTTTCCCTTGCTCCATCCATCATGTCAGACCTGGTATCCTGCTGAATCCACCTCCACAGTCTCTTGCCCGACTACCTCTACTCTTCCTTCATTCCCACCATCTCTACCATACTGTAGGTTACCGTCAGGTCTCACTTTGAATTAGCCTCTTGGCCAGTCTCTCCTCTCTTCTTCTACCATCTGCCCTTTTGATAAAACTGACTTTATAAATATAAATCTGTTTTTAATCATTCCTGTACTTAAACCTTTCAAAGGTTCTTTCCTACTTGTATATTGCTATGTAACAAATTACTACAAAGTTAATGACTTAAGTCCACACAGAGCTGCTATCTCCCAGTTTGGGTTGGTCCAGACTCTGGGCACAGCTTAGCTGGAGGCTCGTCTGCTTCGGGGTCTCTAACAGTGGCAGTTGAGTTGGCCAGGGCTGGAGGCTTGGCTGAAAACTTGACTGGAGAAGGAGCCACTTCCAAGTTCACTGAAGTTGCTGGCAGCATTCGTTCTTGGAGAGCTCTTTAAACTGAGGGACTCTGTTCCTCAGTGTGACCCAGAGGCCGCCCTCAGCTCTCTGCAATCTGGGTGTTCTCTTATTTCATCAAAATCAAAAGGAAGGGAGTCTATAAGCAAGAAGGAAGCCACAATTTTATTTTATTTTAGTTTAGTTTGAGACAAGAATCTCATGTTGTCACCCTTGGTAGAGTGCTATGGCATCGCAGCTCACAGAAACCTCAAACTCTTGGACTTAAGCAATTCTCTTGCCTCAGCTTCCCAAGTAGCTGGGACTATAGGAGCCCACCAGAGCACCTGGCTGGGAAGTCACAATTTTAAATTATGAAAGTGGTATCTCATCACCTTTGCTGTATTCTATTTGTTAAGGAATGGTCATTGAGACCAGCTCATACCCAAGAGAGGAGATTACACAGGTATTACCAAGAGGTGGAACCAGGGGGCCCACCCGGTCTGCCCACAGCAGGCTCCTCAGTGACCATGTGGTGATGCCTAGACCCTTGGCTGGGGCAGGAGAGCTCTGTGGTTAGCAGTAGAGACTGTGGCCTCAGGTAGAACTAAGTTAGAGTCTTTACTTGACCACTTGCTGTGTGACCTTGGAAAGATTTTAAACACTCTAGCTATCTGTTTGCCTGTCTGTAAAATGGGTATATTAATAGTACCTATCTAATAAAGTTGTACTAAATGATGATATAAATGGGAATATAAAAATTCACGGCACACCTAATCAGAGCCCAGTACTGTTAAGGACTATTCTTATTCATTTTGCCATAAAACCCTTAATAATCTATATTATTGTTTCCCCTGAAGCCTTGTATTAATTATGCCTACCCCTCCCCCTTGGACCTCAGCCCTGATGGATCACAAGCCGTCTCCTCACGTGTGGGGCTTTTTGCACCCACACTCTTCCCACTGACCAGACTGTCCTCCCGCTTCCTTCTGCTTTTTCAGGAGTCAACAGAAACATCATGTCTTATGAAGGCCTCTGTGTCCTGAGGAGTTGTCGGGCACCCCTCCCCCCCGTGCCCCAGCGGGCCCCTCACCCTGCTGTTCTGATCGTCTTGTGTCTGTCTTCTCTAGCAGTGCACATTCTGGGTCTTTCTGTTTAGGCTCCTAAGCATCTGTCAGAATGTCTGGCATCTAGTCGGTGCTCAGTTTGTGTTTTAGAAAATATATATATAATTATGATAAGAACCATTTTATATACATGATATTGGGGAGGTCAGCAGGGAAATTAAGATAATTGAAATTGAGAGAAATTAAGCGATTTTCTGCAGGTCACGTGGTTATAAATGGCAGAGCTAGATGCAAAGCCAGCTCTACTGATGACATACTGGGTGCTCTTTGGAGAACCAGTGAGTACTGTGGCCTAAGGGGAATAACACGTAACACTTGTCTAAATTTCTTTTGTGGGAATAGACATTTTTTAAGACAAGGGAACTCTTAGAAAACTCAAGGTCTGCTCCTTAATTTGTCAATGAGTTGCCTGGTTATTTGGAACAAGTGGATGACCTTGTGCCTGAGAACTGTCCATCTGTACTGTTCTGGGAAGTTCTTATGAAATCTGACTAGCCATAACTCATAAAAATGATATCAGCACTTCCTATGAATGGCCCAATTACTTTGCTGCTCCTCTATTGAATGGAAATCAGTAACAAACATGGGAGGAAAGGAAGAGAAATCAGCAAAGAGCCTGTTGCATAGCTCCAGGGCACCAAGGCAGAATTCACTGGAGATTTTAAGAAAAAGCAATTAATAAAATCTCTGATCAAGTTAACAAAGTAGCAATCTCATGAATGCTTAGGCTGATAAAGTAATTTCCTTTTTTTTTTTTTTTGAGATAGAGCGTTACTCTGTCACTGGGACCAGAGTACAAGGGCTCAGTGGTCTCATCATAGCTCACTGCAACCTCAAACTCCTGGGCTCAAGACCCTCCTGCTATAGCTTCCTGAGTAGCTGGGACTACGGGCACAAGCCACCAGGCCTGCCTAATTTTTCTATTTTTTGTAAAAACCAGTTCTCTTGCTTTTGCTCAGGCTGGTCTCAAAGTCGTGACCTCAAGCAATCCTCCTACCTTTTTCCCAGTGTGTGAGGATCACGGGTGTGAGCCACCATACCCTATCAGTAATTCCCTACTTTTTGAAGAAGATGGTATGTTCTTTTCCCGCTACACATTGTTGATTTTTAAATGTCTGTTTATTGAATTTTTTGTTGTTCTTTTTTTCTTACTTCATAAGTAACATTACGGCTATCAAAATGGAACTCCATAACAACAAACTCCCAAACTGGAAAAAATGTCTTATAACCCATTGTAAATAAAACTGTCTGTGTCATTGCTTCCTTTTATTCTCCAGATTGGTACACATTTATCCTTTTTGCTTTCTTTTAATTCCAATATTGGTATGACTTCAAACTAAGAGGGTTTTTTTAGAATTTTGGCCTTTGAAGATGGGTTTGGTGATGGATACCACCCTAGCTACATATTCAGTGATCTGATATGTTACACACCCTTCATTAGTGTACGTGGTTCTCTCTAGGACAGGAAATAATGGGCGTAGAAGCCAGCGAGAGCTTAGAAGGCAAACGTGCTAAGCAGTGATGCTGAACACGGCCACCACCACTGCTGCTGAGTGCTGAGTAAAAACGAGCTGAGTGCCTGACGTGCGTGCTTATTTACTCCTCACAACACCTTATTCTGGTGGCAATAGCATTATTGGCATTTTTACAGGTAAGGAAACTGAGGTCCAGCAATGCTAAGTAACTTTCCTCAGGTTGGATGTGTAATAAGCAGCCAGATCAGGACTGTGGGAAAGTGAGGCTGACTCAACCCCCAGTTCCCGTCTAATTATCTGCCTCACCCCAAGGTGACACAACTGTCATTCTTACTCCATTTCACTCATTCACTTAAATCATTCACTATCGATCCCTAGCCATGTGCCAGGCAGTTCTCAAGGCACCCTGACACACCTTCTGTTTATGGCTGTCACTTCTTGTCACTTCCTTAGGGAAATTGCTTGCTGGTACCTTTGTGTAAGAGGCCACCACAGGTGGTCTTCTTTGGAGAAGGAAAGAGAGACCCTCTGAATTTGGGGTAGTTGAGGGTCCCTGAAAGGCTAGAGCTTCTGAAACAAAGTTAATTTCAATACATTCTGAGTTTGAAGAGAAATAAAAGAAACAGTAACGGCAGCCCAGCTTGGAAGGCTGAAGACCTCCCTGTGCTCTGGGCTACAGAGACACAGTTAATAGTTAATAACACAGTTAATGTAACTTGTGCCTCAATTTCTTTGGCCTCTGGGACTTCATTTTCCTTGTCTTTAAGACAAAGGCAATACTCGGTCCTCCCTTATGGAGGCATCATGAAGATGACATTGTGTATTTAATGTAGAGAGGTCAAAACACCACGTTACCTTACCTCTGTTTCAGAGGCCGGCAAATCAGGGGGCCACATCCATGCTGCCCACACTGAAAGGTGCATTGTGACATGTCCCCTCAGTATATCTGGGTGACGGCTGCTTTCTCTCTGAGACACCAGCACTCAGAAGTTGTGAGAGATCATATGACCTGCCAAGCGAAAAGTATTTATTATCTGGCTCTTTACAGAAGAAGTTGATCTCTGCTCAAGTTTTTCTTTTCTTTTCTTTTCTTTTTTTTTTTTAGACAGAGTCTCAAGCTGTTGCCCTGGGTAGAGTGCCATGGTGTCACAGCTCACAGCAACCTCAAACTCCTGGGTTTAAGTGATTCTCTTGCCTCAGCCTCCCAAGTAGCTGGGACTGCAGGTACCTGCCTGTCAAGGCCCGACTATTTTGTTGTTGTATCATTGTTTGGCGGGCCCAGGCTGGATTCGAGCCTTCCAGCTCTGGTGTATGTGGTTGGCACCCTAGCCACTAAGCTATAGTGCTGAGCCTGTACACTCAAGTTTTATCAACCAGTTTACAGAGGGCTGCTTTCTTAGAGGCCAAGTCACATAGTCACAACTTTTAGATCAGCTATTCTGAGCCATTTTAACCCAGGTCAATTGGGTCAACAGAGTTGTAACTGAGGACCTAAAACTTTACTCAGTGCTTTGGGTCAGCAGTGACCTTGGAAGCAGTGCAATTGAACAATAAATCAGGGGGGCTTCAGGGACAGATGATTTGAGTTTAAATATCCAGGCTCTACCCAACATGCCATGTGACTTCAGGCAATCACTTTCCTCTCGGAGTCATTATCTTGTCACCTGGAAAAATGGGCCATGATGCCAAAATTTAAGAGTTACTGCAAGCCTAGAACCCAAAGCAGTACCTGGCACATAGTAGGTATCTGATAAACAGTGACCATAATTGTTATAATTATTCTTCACGCTTGGGGAGATTTTAGATAGTTACATGAAAACATTTGGCCCGCATGGAAAGCTTCTAAGAGGTGAGGAATACCTGACCAGAGATGAAGAAGATTTCGAGGAATGAAGAAGAGATCGTTTTTCCTGAATAACAGTAAGATTTTGGAAAGTTTGAATTGAGCAATTTCTTAGTCTTTGTTGAGCTCACCTGGCTGTACAGGGTTCCTGAAGGAGGATGATCTGGGAGCAGGAGCCCTTGTTCACTTAAGAGTGTAGACAGAGGAAGGGGAGATGCTTTGCATGTAATTTCATCTCTGCTTTTTTTTTTTTTTTTTAAGACACAGTCTTACTCTGTTGCCCTGGGTAAAGTGCCCTGGTATCATAGCTCACAGCATCCTCAAACTCTTGGGATCTTGCCTCAGCCTCCGAGCACCTGGGACTACAGGTGCCTACCACAATGCCTGGCAAATTTTTTAGAGATGGGGTCTCACTTTTGTTCAGGCTGGCCTTGAACTCCCAAGTTCAAGTAATTGACCTGCCTTTGCTTCTCAGAGTGCGGGGATGGCAGGAGCGAGCCACTGCACCCGGCGTCACCTGCCTTGGCTTCCTAGAGTGCGGGGATGACAGGAGCGAGCCACTGCACCCGGCGTCACCTGCCTTGGCTTCCTAGAGTGCGGGGATGGCAGGAGCGAGCCACTGCACCCAGCGTCACCTGCCTTGGCTTCCTAGAGTGTGGGGATGGCAGGAGCGAGCCACTGCACTGGCGTCATCTCTGCTTTTGTGATGTCTGTGGCTTCAACACAGCGTCTGCTTTTTTGTGGGCTGGAGCAGGGCCTGTGAGAGCCCCATGAAACTGTCGTCAGCTCATGGCTCTGGTTTCGTTCACTCACTGCCTCTGCACACATTTAGTGAGAGCCTTCTGAGTGCCAGGCACTTTGCTAGGGGCCTGTCCCAAAGTAGTGGATGAGGAATCTATGATCTTTATAGTCGCACAGTGCACATGTCCGTGGGCAAGACACACACATGGAAGAGCTACTTCAAGTGAGGGGTTCCCTGAAGGGAAAGGGCACAGGGGTTGAAGGCCTGCAACTTGGGGTCCTGGTCTTCCTTGGGGGGTCCCAGGAAGGCCTCCTATCTTGAGGGCTAAAATCTGCAGGTGAGATGAGAGGGCAGCAGGAGTGTGCAGAGTGGCCATGAGTGTGCCCTGCAGATCAAAGGACACACACATCGAAGAGACACCTTCAAGAAAATGAGTTGAAAGAAACCCTCACCCAGAGGAATTGTATATATGAAGGCATGGAAGTGCGCATTTGCCTTTGAGATTTGGAAAGAGTAATACATTTTCAGCCTAAAAGACATTGTTTCCCTGGCCTGAGATGCTCCAGTTTCTCTGATTTACATAACAAGGCATGTTACACAAGACATAGCAAAACATCTTTTAATGAAAAGGTTAATGTTGGAAAGGATTAATTTCTTCTTCCCTCCCAGTGCAGACCTAATTAAATCTTTCCAGAAGCAGATGGACAATTCTGCCCTCCAAATCGAGATATTTATGTAAATATCACCGAACTAATTGATACTCAGCTGAATCAAAGGAAGGTAAACAACGCGCTTTCATGGTGTCAACAGTTGTGAGTTTGATTTGCTGCATTAAGGACTTCCTGGAATGAGCTATTATCCTGAGTAACAAAGATTCTGGGATCTCATTTATTTTCTTGATTATTAGAGTCACATTGCGAATGAGTCCTGTTTATAGGACGTATCCGGAAGAGAAGGCATGAGCCTTGCACAGGTCCTGTTGGTCCAGGGCCAAGAGCCTCTACGAAGGAGCTGTGTTCAGCCTGGACCTCCAAGGACTTGCTGAAGAGAAGAATTAAACTCTGGGAACTGGGTCACTCAATGCTGACTCTACTGAGCAAAGGCAATGTGAGCTCAATGTCTCAGAGATCCAAGTCCAGCACTTTGGTTCTCCACCATCGACTGTATTTGGGGTGTGTCACAAGCTTTCAGCCCTCAGTTATCTCATATGAATGGAAATATCCGCATCTGCTTTGCCACACACATGGTGATGGAGAAGGAGCTAGAGGGGAAAGTAGATGAGAAGTGCATTGTGAAATGGTGAGGGCCGAGTGGGAGTTGTTATCATTATTATTGCTGGAATACTAATGTCAATTAGTGTTTTGTTACATCCTTTTCTTCTTCAGGTTACTAGCCTGCAGGTAAAATGGTCCCTGTCTACCTACAGCCTCATTGGCCACCTCAGGGCCTCAGATGCTTCTTTCTCTTCCCGAGGCCTCTTGGAATTGTCCATTCCTTGCATTTCGCATGACTGCTCCTTTGCAATGCTCCGTGACTCATGTGAAGCTTTCCCTGGCAGACCCTTCTTCTCCATTCCATTTAAGTAGACCCCCTCCTTATTTTTTCCCCGTTACTATGACTTGGTTTATGTCCCTGTAACTTGCGATCAGTTGTTTATTTCTTTGTTCTCGTGTCTATCTCACCCACGGGTCTATGAATTCCTGAGACAGTGTTTGGGTCTCCTTTATTTTCTGATATGTTGCCACATTCAGCACAGTGTCTGACACTACTGGATGCTCAAGGAGACAAATGAAATGAGAACACTATTCTTCATTATTAAAGAATATTCATAAATAATAATAATTACTCATGTTCTGGCTATCCCTCACCCAGAAAGAGTTTGGTACTCTGAGTGTCATGCCTCGAGGGTGGCTGGGAGCACCCAAAGGAAGGATTAAGGCCTCTCATTCTGCTGGTGTTGCCAGTTTCTCCTCCTCTGGCACACCTGCCGCTGCGCCCTGCAGGGCCCCGGGACCTCTCTCATCCTGCACCTGCTGGGGCTGGTGCTCCCAGTGCCTGGAGGGGGTGCTGCCTCCATTGTGCTCATGGGGGCAGAAAGCACCGCTTAGCCTATGCTGCTGCCTTGGTGATGGAGGGCTGCTGTGGGGCTTATTTTTCTTTTTTTAAAAAAGGAGTACTAGTTTCTTTGTGCCTCAGTCAATAAATTTTTGGTTGTCCAGGATCCCCCACTGTCCTGGGGCCACGTTTTGTTCCATGAGGAGCCGAGGAGACGCCTCTCACATTTTATGACTCTGTTCCATTGGTCCTAAGAAGTGTCCTCCTGAAGCCTCGTTTGGTCCTCTCTCTAGAATTGGGGCATTCTGAAGCTTGAGTTTGAAGGAATAGCTGGATTTTGGCAGCTTCAGAGAGTCATTTGAGGTACCAGCTGTTCTCCAAACCACGCTGCTTCCCTAGTGACTCAGGTGTTTGCTGACCAGGCAGTTCTCCTATAGGACTGGATTTCCCAAGTTGTTTCTTACCCCCTGCTCCACAGGTAGAATTCCAGAGACCCCAGATGGTCAGACTGGCCTAACTGGGCACCAGGGAGGAATGGGAATTAGAGGTTAGGGGTGTCCACACAGTGGCCGTTGCAACTGCACTAGAGAGGTCAGGAGGGAGAACTGGAGTTGTGAATGTGGCAGCTGCCAAGGACTTTATTAGGCCACGTGGTAGGCCTGGCACAGACTCTGAAACAACCAGGAAACAGGTGAATTCTCCCACAGAGGAATGGGGCTCTATTGTTTACCAAAATCTGAGATCATTTCACCCTGCAGGAGTCTCTGTCTGCAAGACCCTTCATCCTTTCTTTCTCTGATCAACATAACTCTTCTTTGAAAGCCCAGATTAGACACCACCTGCTCCACGCAGGCTTGCTGGTGAAAATTAGCGAACGGTGCTTTGTGATGTTGCCTTGATAGCAATAGTTCTCCCTCTCTCCCCGCCCCCTGGGATTCTCACAGGGAACTTCAGTAATAGCAACAGCAAAAAATCATTAACGAAAATTAGTACTTGTCATTTGTTGAGTGCTTCTCGTGTGATGTATGTTGTTTGATTTAATCTATCAGCACTCACTATAATTAATCTCATTTTGGAGTAGAAGACACTGAAGGCTGGGAAGGTGAAGTCACTCACCTGCACTCACACAGCTGGAGCCTGATTCATTGTTTATATTTGGGCAAATCTAGGGCTTCCTTAATTGGCCTCTGGCCTCCCTACCATGGTAGCGAAGGAGAGTACTGTGAATAGAGACAGCTCAGGACAGTGGGAGGGCAGCGCTCTCTGGTCACAGAGAAGGCTTCCAAGGCTGTCCCTCCCACACCGCTAGATGTCTTCTTATAATACCTGCAGACACCCTGGCTTGACCATAAGGGGCTTGCTCCGTCAAGGTGACCTTGCTGTGAACAGGCTGTTCACCAGAGGGTGCAGGGAATAATAGAAATCTGTGGGTCTTCTGATATTTGCACCTTCTTCCCTTTTTGATCTTCATCTGTTGGAGGCACCATTAAAGATCAGCCATTCTAGGCATGAATAAGCAGCACACTGGCTAATTTCTTCACCAGGTCAGAGGTAAGTTTCCTTTCTGAGAACCCCTCTCACTAAGTCTCTGGTCCACCAGAGATGAGTGAGGTTGTCTGCAGGCTTCAGGGCCCGGTCCTCACGTCGGCATGCCCACTGGTCAGCAGAACAGCCTTGAGTTGCTCTCGTGGCTCCATTCCTGGTCCCAGAGACTCTAAATGTGGACACAGCCCCCTTAGCTCCTGCGGAAGTCCCAGGCTTTCTGAGCACTCTCTTATCCCCGATGCTCGGTTCTTTCCGAGGGAGTGAGACTAGCTCGACACCTTCTAAAAGGTGACTAAATTTTATTTTCCTCTTTGTTCCCTCCTGAGGGCGAGCCTTGAAGAAGCTGTGTAGAATTAACCTGGATGGAAGTGGAACACATTATTCTTAGTAAAGCATCACAAGAATGGGGAAGCATGGATCCTATGTATTCAATTTTGATATGAGGCAATTAATGACATGGTGGGGGTGGGGAAGGGAAGATCAGAGAGAGGGAAGAAGGGAGGGGGGTGGGGTCTCAGTGTGTGCACAACTTTTTGGGGCAATGCACAACTGTAAGAGGGACTATACCTACCAAATGCAATCAGTGTAACCTGGTTTCTTGTACCCTCAATGAATCCCCCAACAATTAAAAATAAAAAAAAGAGCACACATTTTTAAGGATAATACCTTGGGTTCAAATATCTCTCTGTCCCCAGCTTTCTAATGAACAGAATAGAATTAAAAACAGCATCTTTACTGGACTGCAAGCATGCTTAGAATATGCCAGGCATGTGACAAGCAATCAAGACACGCCCTTTATCATTTCTCTGTTGGAGAAGCACTCGGATGTCCTGGCCCTCCATGTGAGCCACCCTTCCTGTCACTGGAGCGTGCGGGCTGGGCTCCTACCCTCTCTCCCACTGCATCCACTGGGACTCCATCGCAAAGTGGAGTGGACGCCGTCTCCTTAGGCAGCAGATGTCTTTGTTGAGCAGACTTAGCAATCTACCATTGAACTGAGAAAAAATGTCCATGTTCCTGCTAACCCACTTTGCTACATCTGTTCTTTTTTGCTAGAAACACTTGTTCTCAATTTTTGTATCCTTTTTTGTGTGTGTGTGTTTTGATCAACTCTTAGAATATCTCACTTCCATCCCTCAATTGGCCTTTCCTGCCTCTGATTCCCTGAAAATGCTGGAAAAGGCCAACACTCTTAATTCTTCAATTTTCAACATTCAGAAGGACCCGGGGAGGACTCTGGTAAGTGCCACTCTTGACCTGGTGTCTCTGGGGAGGACTCTGGTAAGGGCCACTCTTGACCTGGTGTCTCTGGGGAGGACTCTGGCAAGGGCCCCTCTTGACCTGGTGTCTCTGGGGAGAACTCTGGTAAGGGCCACTCTTGACCTGGTTCTCTGGGGCGGACTCTGGTAAGGGCCCCTCTTGACCTGGTGTCTCTGGGGCCTCACTGGCATTGCGGAGGCCAATCTGAGGTCACTTTACTGTTATTTAGGGGATGATAATATGCACACTGATCAGGTATGATCATTGCTATCTCTGGGTCGCAGATGGGGAAACTGAGTCTCGGGGAGGATAATTGCCTTGCCAAGGCCAGGTGGCTGGAAACCAAGATGAGACCCTAAGGGTTTCAAGAGTGCTCATCAGCCCAAGGCTACCTACAGGTCCTGTTTGGAGGCCCTGACCATGTGACCTGGGGCTAGTGCCATAGCCCCTCACACTTCAGCATTCTCACCTGTTGGCGTCATGTGACATAGCACCCTCCTCCAGGTGCTGTCCTGAGGACTCAGTGAGATGACGCAAGTGAGGGTTTGCACAGTGCCAGGCAGTTTGTGCAAGCAGGAACACCTGCTCGGCCGCTCCCCTCCATCCACCTGCTATTCTACACCCAGCCTTTCCTTCACATGCCTTGTCAAACTCTTGACACCCGCTGGTCAGAATGGCTCTCTCTATACACACCCACACCCCTTCCCCAGCACCTTCATGTCAGCACCTAATTCACTTTGCTCAGTTTTTTGTCTGTCTCATCCATCCATCTATGGGTCCCTATAGGGCAGCAGTTCTCAACCTGTGGGTCACAACCCGTTTGTAACAATGAAAATACATCCTGCATATCAGATATTTACATTATGATTCATAACAGTAGCAAAATTACAGTTATGAAGTAGCAATGAAAATAATTTTATGGTTGGGGGTCACCACAACATGAGGAGCTGTATTCAAGGGTCATGGCATTAGGAGGCATAGGAAGGCTGAGAACTGCTGCTATAGGACATTGAAGAATCATTTGCAAACTGAGATCCTAGTAATGCATATGACCCTTCCCAGGGCCTGAGTGGAGGAAGCATATTGCTCTGACAGGGGCACAGGAGGACAGACACTTTTCTGGGAGACAATGCCACCTCTTTGGAACTTTTATATCCTTATTTATAAAATGGGACTTGAGTAGTTCCCCCGGGCTGCCATAACAAAATACCACAAACTAAGTGGCTCAAAATGATAGCAATTTATTCCCTTGCAGTTCTGCAAGCTGAATGTCTGAAATCAAGCTGTTGCCAGGGAGGACCTCCAGGAGACTCTGTGGGACAGTCTGTGCCATGCCTCCTACCTGGGTTCTGGAGGTTGCTGGCTACCCTTGGCCTTCCCTGGCTGGTGGCAGCACGCCTCCATCCTCACTTTCACATGGCCATATCTTTGTGTCCAAATTCCCTCCTCTTTAAGACCATCAGTCATTTGGTCAGGACCCACCCGTATCCAGTCTGACCTCATCTTAATTTGGTTACCCCTGCAAAGACCCTGTTCCCCAACATCACTTCTGCAGGTGTCAAGAGTGAGGAGCAGAACACCCGTGTTTTACAGGACCCACTCAACCCACAGTAGAACAGAATGAAGAATGGTAATGACAATGATCATGCCTATTGTTTGGTCAGAGTTTACACTGTGATTTGATATCTCCAGGCGTTACCCCTTTCACTCCTCATAAAGGCTGTATTACTATTTCCAGCTTGTAGTCGAGGAAACCAGACCTGGAGAGGACATGCTCACACAGGCAGGAGAAGTGGAGTTTGGGCAAGTGCGAGTAGTCTGCTGTGCTTGCTCTTAAGCCCCACGTCACGCAGGAAATCACACCTCTCTGGGAGCGTGGGCGGGGTGGGACGCTGCATGTGAGCGCTGGAGCCCCAGGCCCGGCGCGTGATGGGGACTCATCTGCCTGAGCCGCATTCTGTGCTGTGCTCTGTCCCGGTGCCACCTGCCTCCACCGCCTCCTCCCTCGTCTTCCTATAGCACATCTGACGTCCCACCTTGTTGTCTGATATGTGTCTGGAACACATCTATCGACTGTCCTCTCCAACCCAGCTACCCACTCCAAGCCTTCCCACCTTAGTAAATGGTGCCATCATCCACATAGCTGTTTGTGCTGCAGGCCTCAGAGCTGGTTTGCTGTCCCTGTCACATAGCCCATTCTCTCCCTTTGGGAAGTCCTGTCCTCTCTACCACAAGATACATCCCCAGTTCAATCGCTTCCTACCTTGTTCCCACAGCACTTCTCACCCTGACGCAAGCAGTGGTTCTAACTGGCCTTCCTGCCCCCAGCCTGGTTCCTCTATAGCCCATTCTCCTTGCAGGGGCTGACCGTGCAATCTCCTTTAAGGGTAATTCAGATCGTGGCAGAATTTTTCTTAAAAATCTTCAATCTATTCCCAGCACAGATAGAACAAGTTAGAAGCCCCTGCCACAGCCACTGCCCTCTCCTAGAACCTGCTCCTACCCATACCCCCACTGCTCACAGCATCACCCCAACTTTTCTCCATCCCTTGAACATGTCAAGCCCTTTTCTGTCTTGAAGCCATTTGCAAAAGCCATTCTTTCTGTGTGGAAAGTTCTTTTTCTAAATATGGTCCCCAAACATCACCTCCCCAGACTTCCAGGGCATGTCCTTGGTCTTAATTGATGCTTCATCCCCAGGACTTAGAATCATGCTTGGTATACTATACAAGAGGTGTACGAGAAATATTTGTTGACTTCACGGAATACAAGAGATGTGAATGCAGAGATTATTTTGCATTCAGCCTGTACCATGTCTGCTTATAGTAAGCCCATGTTAACTATTTTTAAATGAATGAATAATGTGTTTGTTAGATGTGGGGTTGTACACTGGAGCCTCAGCCAAATAAGCCAAGGTCCCTCTTTTAAGTTCTCCACTCAGTTTTCATGGCGTAGCCTCTATTGTAGAGAAGACAAATACCTGCTCTTTTTCTCTCTCTCTGGTAAGGGGTGGTTTTTCTAACCCCCTGCTCCTGTCTGCCAGGCTGCATTTCAGCAGTGAGCAGGGGAGGAAAACTGGAAAGGGGACTGCCCTTCTCTCTGGGGAGAAGTTTGCATTCAGCCTGGCTAACGCTTCCATTCCTGGCCACAGCTTGGTAATTCAACCCTCAGCCAAACAGATGGACAATGGTCTGATGAAATGAAGATATTCATGTAAATATCACAGCACAAATTGATGCTCAGCTGAACTAAAAGAAGGGAGACAAGACGGATACATGATATTAACAGCTGGGAAGATAATTTACCCCATTAACGACTTCTCCTGGCAAGCTGCTATAGGGAGGACAGAGATCCACGATCGAATTCATTTTCTTGATCAGTGAAGCTGAATGCAGAGGTGACACCTGGTACATGAAGCCTGATAAATCATGCAGCTCGTAAATCACCTAGGCCTGGTAGAAAATCTCAGCATGCTTAGAATGGATGTCCGTCACCCCCCACCCGGGGAGGATTAAATCGTTCTGTTCACATTTATCTCATTTTTTTAAGGAGCCTACTGTGTGTCAGTTTGGTAGGTTGAAACTACAAAGATAAATAAATGATACAGTCACTCTTCTGTGACTATAGTTCAGAGAGAGTCATAACGTGCATATCACAGGATTGTAGAGTCACTTATATGAATGCCACAGTGCGAGTGCAAAGGAGCAGGTGGTCACTTCTTATCCTGGGTTAGGAATCGTGCAGGGTCTTTCCTTCATAAAGAAGAACCACGAGCTTTAATAAGGTTCAACAAAGATGAACACGTCAGTCATGACAGAGGGATCAGCAAGAAGCATAGCACGAAGCTTGGGGAGCTGTGAGGAGCAGGGGAATAATGGGATTTAAGGGTTTGGGGGTGCAGTCAGAGATGAGGCTGGAGAAGTGTCCAGAGTTCAGTGTGAAAGGACCTGCCAGGAAAAGGAAGTCACGCTCTGTCCTGCAGGCCTTGGAAAGCCACTGCACAGACAGTGTTTAGCAAAATGATCTCTGGGCCACATGGAAAGGATGGTCTTGGGAAAAGAAGAGGAAGAAGACAGGAGGTAGAGATTGAAAACCGGGACCAATTAGGTGCTGAGAACTGTAACCAGGAAAACAGCTAGAGGGTGACAGTGGAGAAGACCCAGGTGAGGAATGGTAAGGGGGAAGACCGGGTGTGATGGATGCTATGACAAGCAAATAAAGCTAGAGG
>NW_003852457.1:6136904-6166490 GCF_000181295.1 Otolemur garnettii
TGGTAAGGGGGAAGACCGGGTGTGATGGATGCTATGACAAGCAAATAAAGCTAGAGGGTGACAGTGGAGAAGACCCAGGTGAGGAATGGTAAGGGAGAAGACCGGGTGCGATGGATGCTATGACAAGCAAATAAAGCTGGAATGACGGTCATGTCGCACAAGTGAACAAGACAATGAATCAAATGGCATTTGTCAGGGCTTAATTAAAGCACATTAGCCCTGCAACTGAAGGAGGGGCAGGAGAAACACCCTCCCGAGTCACACAGCAATGGCATGGGAGAGTGCACATTACCCTCCCTCTGAAGTACTTAGCAGGTGCGTCGGGTTCCTGGGATGGGCAACCGCTCGGGGGTGATTGGGACCCTCCAATATTCCCCCCCACCTTCCTGGACCCATGTGAACACAGTCCTGTCTGACTCCTTCAGCTGGAAGTTTCTCAGATACTCACACACCTGTGCCCAACACTGACCTCTCCCCGTGCCCTGTTTCCTAAGCCCTAACTCCATCTTCTCTGAGTCCTGCCCTTTCTCTTCCCCAACGATGGTTTGTCCTTCTCCTCCGTCCCACTCTTTATTACTGGTTTTTTGGGGGTTTTTTGGTATTAATTTTCTAGGCCTCCTATAACAAAATACTGTAAATTGCTTGGCTTTAAACAACAGAAATGTATTCTCTTATCCTTCTGGAGGCTGGAAGTGTGAAACCAAGATGTAACCAGAGCCTACTCTCCCTGAAGACTCTTCCTTTTCTCTTTATAACTTCTGGTAGTTATGAGCAATTCTTGATATTCTTTAGCCTCTAGTCACAGAAGGCATTCTGAGCTCTCAGAACCCCCTAGTCCAGGGTTATCGGAGTGGATATCACCTAAGCTGCTTTTTAAGCATTGGGATTTCTGAGGTCAGTAGAGAGACACTGAATCAGAATTTCTGAAGAAAAGGTTCAGGACTATACATTTGAATGGCCCTTCCCAATATTCTAATGCGCTTTTATTTTTTGAGAGCTGCTGGCCAACACCATGAGAAATACTCTTCTTGTTGAGTCATTAGCATTTGCATAGCTTCAACCTGTGGCAAAAAATGCCAGAAGCTTCAGAAGATAACACATCTTCCTAAATAGAGGAGGAGTGAGGATGGAGGGGCGTTTTAGAGCTCAGAGTGTTTCTCAGTCTGTCCCACTCATGGAATATCAGAGCATTAGCAGTTTACTTCCTCCCACTTGTTCACACTGAGAGACATTTAGTTTTCTAATTGTCTCCATGAGCCATGCGATTCTCATGGAACTCCACCCCTGCACGGGATATCCTGACACCCTTGGAGGTCTAATCACATCTGCAGGGGAAATGTGACACTTCTTATTGAGGTTAGAATTGACTGGAACAGCCTGTAAGATTTTGTTTTAATCTAACTTTAAGAAAATCTCTTTTTATTTTCAGGGAATAATTAAAAAATTTTAAATGTGCGTGTTTTAAGCCTTCATTGAACATTTCATTTTCTTCTCCAAATTGCATAATTCTAGAGCCCTTTTTAAGGTATTAGATACTGGGCCATTTCCTAATGAATGAGCTTGAAATGGAGCTAAGCCACTGCGTGGTGGGAAGTTGAAAGCAGCAGATTAGAAACATGTAATCCTGGGTTCTGGTCTCACCGTCTCCCTAACCAGCTGGGTGGGCTGGGGTAAGTTTCTCTAGGTATCAAATTAATTTTTCTCACTTTTCTTTAACAGAGACCATGACTCCTCCCTCAGGATCATGGTAATTCTTTTTTTTTTTTTTTTAGACAGAGCCTCAAGCTGTCCCCCTGGGTAGAGTGCTACGGCTTCACTGCTCACAGCAACCTCCAACTCCTGGGCTCAAGCGAGTCTCCTGCCTCAGCCTCCCAAGTAGCTGGGACCACAGGCGCCCGCCACAACGCCCAGCTATTTTTTGGTTGCAGCCATTATTGTTGTTTGGCAGGCACGGGCTGGATTTGAACTGTGGCCCCTGCTTGAGCCACAGGCGCCAAGCCAGGATCATGGTAATTTTTTGGTTGCAGCCATTATTGTTGTTTGGCAGGCATGGGCTGGATTCGCCTGCGGCCCCTGCTTGAGCCACAGGCGCCGAGCCAGGATCATGGTAATTCTTAAAGGAGATAATGTGTATGATGTGTCCAGTTGTGTATGTGACATAAAATATGTGATTAATACATTAATACATGATTAATAAACATTCCCTTACATGATAGGTGCCTTTCTTTATGCAGTTAATCTTTGGGACATCATAGTCATAGATAAATTTTATTGGTCAAAATTCTTTGTAGTTTTGGTGGTGATTAGAGACATGAGTGATCTGATGCAATGTTTCTCAAAACCAGATCACCTGGGAATCTTATTAAAATGCAGAGTCCAAGCCAGACATGATGGCTCATTCCTTTGGTCCCAGGACTTTGGAGGCAGAGATGAGAGAGCCTCTTGAGGCCAGAAGTTCGAGATCAGCCTGGACAGCATAGTGAGATCCCATCTCTACAAGAAAAAGGAAAAAAAAAAAAGCCGGGCATGCTGACATGTGTCTATAGTCTCTGCTACTTGGGAGGCTGACCTAGAGCATTATTTGAGTCCAGGAGTTCAAAGTTACAGTGAGCTATGATGATGCCACTGCAGTCTAGTACTCTAGCCCATACACCATAGTGAGAACTTGTCTCTAAAAACAAAACAGAACACAAATTCAGAGTCCTGAGCTGGGGCCTGAGCTTCCATATTTCTAAAAATGCCTCAGATGATGGTAGAGCTGCTAATCACAGACCACGTCTTGAGGACCAGAGGTCTAAGACGAGCCTGTGTGAGCCGAATCTGGGCAGATGCTCACTCACCTGTCCCTCCTCTTGGACAGCCAGGAGCATTAGAGCTCCTTCCCATATGGGCCATGCTGGTATCTGCCCAGTGGACTGTAGGGGAAAGTGCTAGATGCCTGACTATGGGTTGTCTTGTGATTCTCCTCCTTCATTCAGTGGACATTCTTAAGAAAGCCTAGAAGCCAGTAGAGCTACCAGACAGTAGGAGCTGTGCTCCATCCCTCAGCCACTGCTTACAATGCCACTTGCTTTGGAATGCCTAGATAATGACCCAAAGAAGAAATAAACCTTGCTCATAGTAATCTGCTAAAATTTTGGTGGTTTGTTACAACAGCTGGCATAAATGCCCACACTAACGCAATGGAGGTGGGGGCTGAGCGGTGCCCAGAGTCCTTGAATGGGATGCCTGGGAAGCCAGAATGGTCAGGAGAACCTGGCAGTCCATTCGGAGCACCACAGCAGTTTTACTAGGTCACCTCCCTCAGTTTTCATTGTCTTTCTTTGCGTTTTCTCAAGTGTCCGGCTCCACTGAATGTCACTGGCTTGTACAGGAAATGTTAGAAAACTTCAGTAAGGTTGGGAGCGGTAAGGGAAAATGGATTGAGATTCATCGTTTGATGAGAACAGAAGAAATTTAGCCCCAGACAGAGTGTAGTGGATGGCGGCAGCCAGAAAATAACCAAAATACTCATCCCAGACCTGCAAACGAAGATTGGAACTCACTTTGAGAAATCTCTGGGTGTCTCAGTATATCTGTGAGTCCCTGCTCCCAGCCTGCATTTCATTCAGATATCAAGCCTTTGTTCACCGTCCACCTCCCGGGGCCCACACACACTCCAGTCTTCTCACAATTACAAGCAAGTTTGCAGCTACTTTCTCACGGAGGTTTTATATTTTCCTTGAGTGTTCTGGGATTATGGATTTTTGTTTTTGACCACCAGACACCCCAGCATTTGGCTGAGTTTTGGTACTGTCCTAGTGGGTGGAATCTTTGAGGGACCATGCTTCAAAGAAAGAAACATATTTCATAAGATGTTGTAGAATTACCAACACCCGGAGCTGTGTGCTGAAATGCAGAATGGCTCCATGTTTCACCTCTTCATTTTACAGATGTGGCTCCAGAAGGGAAAGTCTCAGCCCAGATTAGTTCTGTAGCTGAGACCAGACCAGCTCTTAGTTAATGAAAGGATGTGGTAATCATTATAATTCAACCTTTTTCTATGTCGGCCTAATGTGGGCTGACACTTGCATGTGTACCTTTTATAACCTCTAGTGTATCTCGCCAAAAGTTACTCAGTAAATGCTGCTGATATTAAAATCCCTACCTTGATTTCTTTATGTGGTTATGTAGCAGGTTGTCTTTTGCAGGTGTCGGGGAAATGGTATACTTAGTGGGGAGGTAGAAAAAACCTTGTACTATGTAACATTGAGTAGAGGAAGGGGCACAGCTGTTGATTCAATTTCCCGACCTAGGCTTTTCAACATCAGGCCTGGGCAAGACTTTCCTGGGTGTGGGGAAAACAGCCACCCCGCCTTCCTAATGAGCCTGTCCTATCATAACTCAGTGCCTTTCATGCACACTTGCATCTCAGATTCAACGTCAAGGACTACGTCTTAGTTATCTTACATCCTCAGCATTGAGCACACAGTAGGTCCCCAATACATTTCTGTGGAGTGAGTGAATAAAAGACAACTTGGATTTCTTTGATCCACAGCCCAGATAGTGGACTTACATAGGATTGATTACTTCCCGACAGACAATAAATCTCCAAGGAGACCCAGGAGGTGAGCCTTTCAGCAGGTCTCCTTATTCTTTAAATGGTGTGTCTTTGCCCCAGGGTGACGTAAGCCCCAATGTTAGGTTTCTTCGGCTTCTCACTGTCCACGTGCTGCTGGTCAGAGGGCCAAGCCGTCCAGGTCGCTTCTGTAGTCTGGGGAACCAAGGAGGAAAAGTGACCTGTCCATGTGGTTCTCCATGTCCCTTTCTGACTCTTTGTTATTTCTTCCGCTTGAGCTGGGGAAGAATAATGAACCAGTCATTCACATTCAAGACACTAATTAAAAAGGCACTGTTTTATTTTCATGAGTTGTGCTGATGACTTAATTGTAGAAAGACTGAAAACAATTTCTCATTTTGACACTTCAAAGTGACCATAACTTAGAGGTACATAGCGTCTTCCTTGGCCACTGGGAAGGTAGGGGAGGGGCAGGGAGAAAGAAGACAGGAGGGGGGTGGGCTTGGCATCTAGCTCAGTTCTCCTTTCAGTGGACTGAATGACCTCAGGGAAATGACGTCACCTCTTTGTCCTATTTCTTCCTAAAAAGATACAGATGAAGAACATTACCTCACTTACGTGGCAGTGACCTTCTACAGTGTCATCACTGGAAGGTGGTGCACTATGCCACATTACTGACCATTGAAGGAATCTGGTTCCTTTTGTTTGGAGTAGATCATAAATGACACTCCTATGGTTATGCTTAATGATCGGAGAGGCTGTCATTGGCAAGAGGGAGAGAATATTCCTTGTTGGATAAACTTGAACCAGAGCAAATCGTTGCAAATTTAATGAGATTAACATATATTGAACACCTTCTTAACATCCTAATTGTTTTAATCTTTCCATTGTGGCAGGCAACATGCCCCCATTTTAGACATGAGAAATGTCAGGCTCTGAGAGACAAAGTAACTTACCTAAAAGGCACATCAGGTACATGAGGAGTAGAGACTGGAATCCAGGGCAGAGTGACCCCACAAAGATGAGTGTTCTTTCTACCAAAACAGCTTGTTAATTGTTACTCAGGTTAATACTGGACAAAAAGAACTCTCTCATAATTCCAGGTATACAAAAGCAAAGTGGGACGTGTCTTGTAACAGTCTGTTCAGTGCCCTCTTGTGTGTTCAATCAGATGTTGGGTCCCTTTACTTAAATCTTTGGGGGAATACTGTCAGGTGAGATATTTACTCTCTGTTCTCATGCTTGAAGCAGACTGTACCTTCCGCTGTACTTTAGGAAATATATATTTTTAAACATCCATTCATTTATGAATTCACTAATTTATTTTACAACACTTGTTGAATTTTGGAACAATTTGGGAACTCCTTGCTCTAGAGCAGTGGTTCTCAACCTCCTAATGCCACGACCCTTTAATACAGTTCCTCATGTTATGGTGACCCCCAACCCATAAAACTATTTTTGTTGCTACTTCATAACTGTAATTTTGCTACTGTTATGAATCATCATGTAAATATCTGATATGCAGAATGTATTTAGGTGACTCCTGTGAAAGGGTCATTCGCCCCCCAAAGGGGTGGTGACCCCAGGTTGAGAATCACTGCTTTAGAGACTTAGAGACTTGAAGTGTGAAGATGGAAGACAATCCTTACTCTCAAGCAGTCGGCAAGACCATGGGCTTTGAAGGGACCCCAGATGCGACAGTCTGTTTCGCTACCTTCCTCTCTCCTAGTGCTGTAGCTGAGCGATCTTATCAGTGATGATGACTTAATTTATAAATTACACCTCAGTGGTTCCCAAAGTTCTGTTTTTATCCTTGAACTCCATGAAAGTACAATGGCAAAAAAAGATACAGAGATATGAAAGAGCATCCAAATTACAGAAACAGCAATGTTTGTTCTTATAGCAGAGCCCCTTATATTTTCAAAATTAAACTGAGGAAAGGAGGAGAGTATGAAAAGGGTTGTAATCGACATGGGATCAGAGACAGGGTGTTGTGAATCAGAAGATGATGCTTGAGGAGAAGATGAGGACAGCAGGATGGAGCAGTAGGACAGGAAGGCTTTACGGTGCTTTGATGGGCAACTAGACTTTCTGCACGTCCCGTGTCTTAGAGTAGTGCTTGAGCGTCATCTGGGCATAATAAAATCCTTCAATAAATATGTATATATATATATGTATATATATACACACACACATACATATGCACATACATGTCATATATGCATAATAATTAATAATATTAATTACAGTAGAAATAATCATCTGTGAAATGTATTGGAGCTTCTTTTTCTCTCTAGGCCAGGCCGCATTCCAGTTCTTCCTATAAAAATGTCAAGGCAATGGAGCTCTTATCTTGTCACGGGGATAGAGAACAATAGAGGAGCTCTAAGTGTCTTTTATTTGCAGTTCACATAGCTCGAGGCAGCATCCAGGTAAGTGTTACTTGCACTTTTTCCAGCCTTCATCCTAAACCTAAGATTCTTCAAAGTCCCAGACTCATTATCACAGATTTAGGCATCCCCCCCTTGGATGATGGGTTTGGGGCAAATGGCAGAAGGGTCTCTCCAGTCAAATCTTGCAAAGGCAGTACGACTGCCATCCAAAAGGGTCAGATCAAGGGCACAATTTTACCTGAGGGCGGAAACAAAGGACTCTGGGTGACATCCTGATATGGGAATTTCGACTTCTCTCCTGGCTGGCTCGCCAAATCTGATACCGGGACTTTCAGGTTCTTGGTCTCCGTGATTTGAAGAATAAATCTGCGGACCACAGATCAGTGGCAAAACATAATTTATTTACAGAAAAAAATACAAAAACACAAAAGTTCCTGGTAGAGAGAGAAAAGCTCGCTCTGTTTTTCCCTCTCCGGCTCTCCGTGTAGCGGTATATATAGGTGAATGGGTTGAGCCAGGAAATGAATGGATACAGTTCCGTCCGCTGGGGGAAAGTGAATGAACGTATTAATGAATGGGCACAGTTCATTCACGGAATTGAGGCCCAGGAAACTTAGATGAAATTGACCTAGGCCTAGGAAATGGGGGTTCCGTTTTTAGTCATAAATGTAAAGGGAAGGAGACACCAAGGTGCCGGTGTCTGCCCAGCAGTTGTCTGGTCCTTTTGGCTACTGGATCCTCCCGGGGGGGAGGGAGGCTCCCCCGCTTGCCTACCTTCCAGCCTGCTGGTTCCGCTGCCCACTGCCGCAGCACCAACACCGCCAAGGTGGAGGCGGCAGGTCCTCCAGCCCCCCGCCCTGCTCAGCTGTCCAGCTGTCCTCTATCAATACCACCCCACCTCTATTTACCACCCCCATTCATATACAGAACAATGCAAACTTTGAAAACAAGTAAGGACTTTCCCCCCAAGTTTAGAACGTATATGAGTAAGGGTGATAGTGATAAATGGATACATACAAACCTACATAACAGCTTATAAACCAGAGTAATTCCTGGTCCTCTGGTTCCACTGTAATTACCCATATATGCCTCTTCTTTTGGTGTTTATCACTTGCGTGTTTATTTTTAAGATATTTTAGAAACTATGAATGTATCCCTTAAATTATTTATTTAGAGTTGTTTCGCTTTTACATTTTATAAAAATAATATACTCCAATGCACTCTTTGGTGATTTGTTTTTCTTCTGCTCATGGTCTGTTTATAAGATTCACCTTTTTTATTGTTTCACTGCATACGGATAGTTCATTCATTTTATTACTGTAAACATTCCGTTTGTGAACAAACCATTATTTATTCTTCACCTGTTGATGTGGATTGTTTCCAGGTTTTTATTGGTGGCTATTTGGATTCTTTCCAGGTTTTCCTAGTAGGAACAAGGCTTCAAGGAACATACTTGCGAAAGTTCCTCTGAGATCGCTGAGTAATCACTCCAAGGTGTCGGAAGGAGGGATTCCCAGTGTGTGTGAGGTGTTTACACTCACATTTCCAAGACATGCGAGGGACCTTTTCGTGCTTACAAATCTTATTTCCTTTGGTTACATAAGAACACATTTCCCCATTTCCCAGTCTTGTCTGCAGATAGCATAGGACCGTGTGACTGGGTTTCAGCCAGTGGAATGTAAGTGGAAGTAATTTCATGTTCTGCATACCTGGCCACAAAACGTTGCACACAATCTTCCAAACTGGAAACATAATTCTGTGAGATGGCAGAGCCTGGGTCACTACTCAGAGGAGACCCATTTAATTAGTAACACTCATACAGAGATCAGAGACTTTTTATATTAGACCTCTATTGTGTAAGCTGCTGAGATTTTGGAGCTGGCTGTTACAGTCTTTAGTATAGTAGACGATGTCATGCACATGATAATGCCAAATTATTTCCTAAATTATGCTCTCCCTTGCTGTTCATTAGAATTCTGCTGAATGACATCCTTAGTAACACTTGTTCCATTAAGGCTTCTTCATCTTTGCTCACTGACTAGGTGTAAATTGTTATCTCCTTCTGGTCTGGATTTGCCCTTCCTTGATTACCAGTGTAGTTTACATGTCCACCTTATGTTTCCTCTTTTGTGAAATGCCCATTCCTATCTCTTGCCTTTTTTCCCTATTGAATTTCTTATGGATTTGTAGGAATTCTCTTTACATTCTGGATCCTAATCTGTCGAGTGCAGACAATGGTAAAGAATGAGCAGGGAGGTGCCTGAAGAGTAGAATCAGAGGTGTGGGTGACCCACTGCTGCCTGTTCAGCTTTGGACCAATCATCCTGCTTTCGCCCCACCCCTTCTGCCTACAGTGCAATCAGGCCCTTCTAATTTATGAGTCTACCCAGAATTCTGCAGCTTAAAAACACTTGGTTCTTGTTGTGTCCCAGGCTACAAAGATTTATGGATGCTGAGAGGACAGCCGGGAAGGGTGGATGAAGTTGCCCTCAGATCTGGACAGTTGGCAGTGCATGGCCTGATAGAATTTGTGCTATGTCAGTAAGTTCCAACCCAAGATGTGATGGAAGTAAGAATAATTCAGGCACAGACAGTACCCAGGCATCCAGACTGTTAGTGGTAGACAGCCGCAGGAACATCTCTCAGCAGGTAGCAAAGACATAGCTGGGGAAATGGAAAACATGTTAGAAATCTCTTCCTCAGAAGAGAGCAGCAAGATGGACCATGCACAGATGTTGGCCCCTAGAGAGGGTGTGGTCTCTAGAGAGCATGTGGCTCATTCCCATGTCCTATGAGGAGGAGTCAGGGGTGGGGCCAAACTCTGCAGGAACAAGAGGCGGGCATCCGATTGGGTGAGGACAGTGTCTATGAAGCTGGGCTATGTTTTCATGGCAAAGCTTTGAAACAGACCAGTGCTGGCAGGCACCCGCTCCCTCATCAATTCCTTTCCTGTAGATTAGATGCTCACAGCAAAGTTAGCTGGGCCTCATGTGGTGTATCTGTCTGTCTTACTCTGTTTTTGAACCCTAAAATCCTGCCACTCTAGCTGAGAAGGCCTTTCCAGGGGATGCATTTGCACTCTAGAAAGTCTTCTCTTCAGTGTAGCTGCCTACACATTCCTCGCTTTGTAGTGCAGTGGTAACGTAGGGAATGAGTTTTGGCTTTTGGGAAGTTAGATCACCTGATCCGATCTAACTTATGAGTGTTTTGCATTGGAGATTTGGAACAAAATCCCAGCTAACGAAAATGTACTTTGCTTTGCCAGGTGGGTTCTGTGTGCACCTATCTTTTTTGGGAATCTTTCCCAAAAAGGGGACATGATAATATAACCTGGCAAGATCAGAAATTCTTGGGTACTCTGAATAGCATGTCATTTAATAACACTTCTATTTACCTCAACTTAACAGCATTCTAATGTCAGACAACCACAGGTACAACTCCAGGAGATGGCCTTACTAAGCTTGGTTTCCAGTTTTAACTTTTCCTTACTCAGGTTGCTATCCTACTCAGGGCTTCAGATTACTTATCTGTGAAATGAGCCTCAGAATTCCTAGTCATTTGATGTCATTGATGCTGTTGATATTCTGCAAATGAGATAATGTATGAGAAAATGCTCTATAAACCCCAAAGTACTATACTCACATACAGAAGAATAAGACTTCACACTGTGTTTCAGACTTGGAAACAATTAGCGGTATTATTATTTAAATCAAGCCTTTTTGTGTGTGAATTGCTGAAGAAACAATTCAGAAGATTATAATAGCCTAAAAGGCCAGATGTGTACTGAATTGTACTTTATTTTATTTTTTAATAACATGTAATCATCAGTGCCAGTATAAGGTGGAGAGGCTGAACAAAATACATTTAATCCAATTATATCTGAAATAATTAAGAAAGAAGTTATACTTTATCTTTTCTGAGTGTTATGTTTTATAACTTTATATAGTTATCTAAAACATGTACACAAACTTTAACATCTATGCAAACATAGAGCTTTCTATTTCAGATAGGTAAAGACAGCTCTGTAACAAAACAATTTGACGTTAAAGGAGATCTCCTCTCTCTCTTTACACTGAATAACAGGAAACACAGCACAGAAAATCTACGTGAGTGATAGAAAAGCCCTGTCATAATATTCTTTCCAAGATCTCTGCATCTTTCTGTCTAAAATATCTGGGTACTTTAGCTTGTCACTAAAAGAATGTGGCTACAAACTAGATTCTAAATAAGCCTTCTTATTTTAGCTCAGGGTGATTTGCTTTGTGGTTGTCTTTAAACAAGGTTATCTCTTTCTCAAAGAGCAAATCCTACATCTGACTGTAAATTTCCTTCCTGAGGGAATGGGAGTCAGCATCACCATCATAACTCTCTATAATCACCATCTGTGTCAGGTATCTACTGTCGCATAACAACATGCCTCAGAATTTAGTAGCTTAAAACAACAATAAATATTATTATGTCTTACAATTTCTGTGAGTCAATAATTTGGAAATTACTTAGCTAGGTCGTTCCAGCTTAGGGTCTCTCATGAGCTTGCAGCTGAGGTGTGGACTGGGGCTACAGTCCTCTACAGAATTGACTAGGGCAGAACTATCCATTTCTACAGTGGTGCATTTACATGGCTGCAAGTTGGTATTGGCTATTGATTTGTAGCCTGAATTTGTTACCATGTTGACCTCTCCATTGAGTTGTTTGAGTATCCCTTGAGATGACGACTGGCTTAGTATGGAGTAAGAAGTACAAGAGACCAGGGTGGACATGGCAGTATCTTTTATGTCATAACTTTCGTCATACACTATCATTTCGTTTATATCCTATAAACTATAGGCTATATAGGTCTGCCCTGTTGAATGTGGGGAAGTTCACACAAGGGCACGAAAACTAGGAACCATGGATTATTGAAGCCCTTCATGGAGCCTCCTACCCTAGCATCATCATAAACTTTTGAATGAGCAAATGACTTAAGCAGTGAGAAATACGCAGGCATTAAGAAAAGTGTTCTCCAGGTACATTAGAAAGGAAGATTATATTTTTAGATGTAGTTTCTTCACTCCTGACATACCATTCTTTAGTTTTTAGTTGGAAGGAGGGACAATAAATTCTATCTAAACTTAATGCCAATTAACAAGGTAATTACAAGACAGAAGCTAGTCTTACATGATAATTGATGATAATTGCTTCCTGCTTTAATTGGTATATAAACAAGACCTTACAATAGGAATCCAAACATTTCCTCTAAAGGAAAAAAAAATTCAAACAAGAACATTTATCAAAGTCATTTGCAATCTGATAAGGAGCTAAGGAATCCAGCCTACATGTTCACAAGTCATCAGAGCAGCTGCTGGCAGCGCACGGCACTTCCTTGGGGCTGGCAAGGATTGTAGTGGTGGTGAGAGCACCAGGCGGGTTGGCATCAGCTCCACCATGCTGCTGAGGTGTGAGCTGAAGCCAAGTCACCCATGGCAGTTGTGCCAATGTGTTGAAGTGCACACTTACGGACAGTGTGGGGGCCACAGCAGCCTGGTCATTGATTGATGGGGTGATGTCCCTCCCCTGTTGCTGCCTGTACCCTCTGGAAAGATGGGTTCAAAGCCAAGAAGGAGAGGATGAGACTAGTGTTGTTCTTGCTGTGAAGCACTCTAGAAGTCTGTATATTATATCATTCAATAGCTAAGGGGAAGCAAAATGAAAGCAGGATCTTAATTCTAAGAAATGGGCTAGTTTCCCCCCACAGAAGAATGAGGGCCCAGATGTAAGATGGATTAAACTCTCATAAACTTGGCTGAATCCCAGTAGGCAAACAGCAGATGGCAATGAATTTGTAGTGGTATTTCCAAATATATAAGAAGTAAAAGAACTAGAAGAAAGAGATGTACTCCAAGAAAAGAACTTGGAGGAGAGGCAGCGCCCTAGGGGTGCACCCTATTTCCCTGAGGACATGGGCCCTAGTAACTTCAGCAGTGTCTGCTGTTCAGAAGTCCATCAAAGATGATTCCCCAGTGAGAACAAATGTGGGGACTGAAGGAAAAAAATGCCTCCGGAAGTTGGTAACCCCAGATCTAAGCAATTCTAATTGGGCAGCAGAGTCAACAACCATTGGGACACAGAGCAGAGACATATTCTCAAGAAATTACGGAGTCAGTTTTACAATGACAAGTTGGAATGCTTATTCAGTCTTAAATGAGGTGTGCCAGACACTTAGCATTCAGAGGGAAAATGGAAATTGAGATTTTTGAAGATGTAGGATGGGAAGAAAAGCATCTTATGTAAGATCTGATGACTATGGATGCCACTATTGTAAAATTTAGAAACTGTGCTAATTAGGCAATAGTCTGTCAAATTGTACCATCTGGAAGATGGGAATCTAAGTACAAGCAAAGCCTCCTCCCCAGCTTGGTAAAATGATGTATCGCTCTTTCCAGGGGAGGGCGTTGTGTTTCGTTTCATAGGTCATGAATCCCAGATGATCTCCATTAGACCAAGTAGTAACTTGGCTGTGATGCATTGGAGAAAGATCCCTTCTTCTCTCCACTCCCCTTCTCTCAGTTTCATCTTTGGTGGCTATCATGCTTAGGTACTGGGAACATCATTCTCTTGGCAAAATTGTCCTAAAAATGGGATTTCCTTGTTTTTTAAGATTTCATGGGTCTAAAGCTAGACCTGTGATAATCTTATGCATTATATTAGTTTTTTGTGGGGTACAATGTGCTGGTTTTATATATAATTTGAAATACTTTCCTCAAACTGGTTAACATAACCTTCACCACATTCTCTTAATTATTGTGTTAAGATGCTTATATTCCACCCTTAGTAGATTTAACATGTACCCTTGTAAAATGCACTGTAGGTGTGGTCCCACCAATTACTCTCTCTCTCCCCATCCCCTCCTCCCTTCCCCTCCATCTCCTCTTTCCCCTTCATCTTGGGCTATAGTTGGGTTATAGCTTTCATATGGAAGTGTGGGTGCTTATAAATTAGTTTCATAGTAGGGCTGAGTACATTGGATACTTTTTCTTCCATTCTTGAGATACTTTGCTAAGAAGACTATGTATGTTACAGCTTCATCCATGTAAACATAAGAGGTAAAGTCTCCATCTTTTTTAAGGCTGCATAATATTCTGTGGTGTACATATACCACAATTTATTAATCCATTCATGGGTCAATGGGTACTTGGACTTCTTCCATGACTTAGCAATTATGAATTGGACTGCAGTAAACATTCTGGTACAAATGTCTTTGTTACAAAGTTATTTTCGGTCCTCTGGATATATATGTAGTAGAGGAATTGAAGGATCAAATGGCAGGTCTATTTTTTGATCTCTAAGTGTTCTCCAAACAACTTTCCAAAAGGAACATATTAGTTTGCATTCCCACCAGCAGTGCAGAAGTGTTCCCTTTTCTCCACATCCATGCCAGTATCTCTGGTTTGGGGATTTTGTGATATGGGCTAATCTTACTGGAGTTAGATGATATCTCAAAGTGGTTTTGATTTTCATTTCTCTGATGATTAAGGATGATGAACATTTTTTCATGTGTCTGTAGACCATACATCTGTCTTCTTCAGAGAAGTTTCTTTTCAAGTCCTTTGCCCACCCTGAGATGGGATCACTTGTTCTTTTCTTGCTAATACATTTGAGTTCTCTGTGGATTCTAGTTATTAAACCTTTGTCAGAGACATAACCTGCAAATATCTTCTCCCATTCTGAGGGCTGTCTGCTTGCTTTACTTACTGTGTTCTTGGCTGTGCAGAAGATTTTTAGTTTGATCAGATCCCAGTAATGTATTTTTGATGTTGCTTCAATTACCCGGGGGTTCCTCCTCATAAAATATTCTCCTAGGCTGATTTCTTCAAGTGTTTTCCCCTGCACTTTCTTCTAGTATTTTTATAGTTTCATGTCTTAAGTTTAAATCTTTAATTGAGTGAGCATCTATCTGAGTTAATGGTGAAAGGTGTGGGTCCAGTTTCAGTCTTCTACAGGTCGCCAGCCAGTTCACCCAGCGCCATTTGTTAAATATGGAGTCTTTTCCCCACTGAATGTTTTTAGTTGGCTTATTGAAGATCAAATGATGGTAAGTAGCTGGGTTCATCTCTTGGTTCTCTATTCTGTTCCATACATCTACCTCTCTGTTTTTGTGCCAGTACCATGCTGTTTTGATCACTATGGATTTGTAGTATAGTCTGAGGTCTGGTAGCGTGATTCCTCCTGATTTGTTTTTATTTCTGAGTAATGTCTTGGCTATTTGAGTTTTTTCCTGAATCCATATAAAATGAAGTATTATATTTTCAAGGTCTTTAAAGTATGACAGTGGTGCTTTAATAGGGATTGCATTAAAATTATATATTGCTTTGGGTAGCATGGACATTTTAACAATGTTGATTCTTCCCAGCCATGAGCATTATATGTTTTTCCATTTGTTAACATCTTCAGCTATTTCTTTTCTAGAGTTTCATAGTTCTTTTTATAGAGATATTTCATGTTGGGTAAATTTTGTTAGGTAAACTCCCAAATATTTCATCTTCTTTGGCAGTACTGTAAAAGGAATAGAGTCCTTGACTGTTTTTTCAACTTAACTATTGGTTGTATATATAAAGGCTATAGATTTGTGAGTATTGATTTTGTAACCTGAGATGTTGCTGTATTCCTTGATCACTTCTAAGAGTTTTGTAGTAGAATCCCCGGTGTTTTCCAGATATGCAATCATATCATCTGGGAAGAGTGAAAGTTTGATCTCCTCTGAGCCTTTATGGATACCCTTGATTGCCTTTTCTTGCATGATTGCAATGGCTAAGACTTCCATTACAATGTTAAAAAGCAGTGGAAACAATTGGCAATTTTTCCTGGTTCCTGATCTGAGTGGAAATTATTTCAATTTAATTCCATTCAATATAATATTGGCTGTGGGTTTGCTGTAGATGGCCTCTATCAGTTTAAGAAATGTCCCTTCTATTTATTATTTTCTTAAGTGTTCTGATCATGAAAGGATGCTGGATAGTATCAAAAGTTTTTTCTGCAACAATTGAGAGAATCATATGTTTTTTTTAAATTTTATTAAGTCAAATACACATAGATCATGGATACATTCATGCATATGTGGGTTACAATGTGTTGATTTTTTTATTATACAATCTAATGTGATTACATTTAACCAATCAACATAGTTTTCACCTCATTTACTTGATTATTGTGCCAAAACATCTATGTTTTATATTTCACAGAAATTTAAATACCAGATATGACAAGGGCACAAGTCAAATCTGGTATTTGTTTTTTATTTTGTTTATGTGATGAATTATATTTATAGATTTACATATATTGAACCAGCCTTGAGATCCTGGGATAAAACCCACTTGGTCATGATGTATAATTTGTTTGATGTGTTGCTGGATTCTGTTTGATAGGATCTTATTGAATATTTTTGCATCAATATTCATTAGAGATATTGGTCTATAATTTTCTTTTCTTGTTGGGTCTTTTCCTGGTTTGGGGATCAAGGTGAAGTTTGCTTTATAGAATGTGTTGGGTAGTATTCCTTCTTTTTGCATTATATTAATTTTAATAGTTTAGACTTTAAATTAATGAAGCTCAAAAAATTTGTTTGCTGTGGTCCTACATGACAAGATGCCTGAATGAACAGCCCAGCCTGGACTCCAACACAGACCTCAACTCTATTATACCTCAACTACTTCTGAATAAATGTCCTGGCAGAGACTGAGCATAACATACACACAAAACAAATTAGGGATGCTGAAGTTTTACTTTCACTTCCACTTAGTTCCTCTTGATTCCTCTTGATTAGGTCAATGGTAGTTGCTGTGATACACAATCCCGAGACTTTTCACATGAAATCCCATCTGTGATGGTGATGTGGAATGTGTGCTCCAATGCACTTACATGAAAACCTGGGTTGATGGTGACTTTAGTAACATATGTGCATGGCCTCCAAGCTGATCCTTGACGTCAGTAGCAGCCGGCAGAGGGGATACATGAGGGAGAATGGAGGAGCATATCTGGACTTTTTGAGTCTGGCCTGGGTGTGCGGGAGCACATCTCTCCTGCCCCCATTATACTGGACACAGCTCAGTTACTCAGCCACATACAGTTGAATGAAAGTTTGGGCAATGCCGTTGACAGCCAGTTCCAAATAACAACTCTGTATTACCAAAGGGTGCCTTAAATTTTTGGTGGAAAGATCCACCATACTTCATAGACATTTCACTAACAAAAGCAAGAGAATTTGACTTGGGCTTTTAATTTCTTCAGACAACAAATTCTTTGGGTTTTATCTTGCCAAAAAATTTTACCCTTGGAGTTTAATTTCCTTATGCAAATATGATAATGGGGCTGGTTTTTATTCAACTTTAGGACATTTCTTTGTGATTAATTTTAAGTTATCAGAGTATTGTTCTATCATTCTTCAATGTTATTGTGGAATCTCCCGTAAGTTATGTTATACAATTTCAAAATAACTGGAGGTGAGAAAAACCCTTAAGAGTCCATTTTCAGCTTGTGTGGGGAGGCTTTCTGGAGTTTGGTTAATGAATTTATTGTTTATATTATTTCAGAAATTTTCTTTTTTGGAGAAATCTAAACTACCCAGCCCCAGTTTCAGGGTAACACTCAAACAGCAGCTAGTATTGGGTGTGGGGGCATAGCTTCATTCCTGGCTGGGTTATATTAAATATAAAACCCCAGTGCAATAAGAGAGGCAAGCCCGAGTCAGTGTTAGTGTGAATCATTTGTTTCTTGCACCCTCTTTTAGCATTAATATTCCTTAATGCTTTTGGCCCCACACCCCTTATTCACTGCACTGGGTATGAGAAGGCCTGGTGTGTGGCCTCCTCTCCCTTTCAGTTGAATGAAAGTTTGGTCACCTGCAAAGATAAAGCTTCCTAATCTGGGCCCTGTGGTAAAGCCCTAGGCAGCAGGGCTTGTGTTTGGAGGAAGGGCAGCTTCACTCAGGAAGCTTCATTTACAAGGCTTGTTGGGTTATTCAGGGTAGCTGTGTCCTCCTTCCTAATTTCCACTGGTTATAAAGCTGCATTGTGATTCTATTTCTCTGACTCCATATGGCCATATGTTGGTTGATTTGAACTTGGTGTTATTTTTTGACCAATAAAACCACAACTATATTCTGGGCCGGAATCCTGGCTCTCTGTTTACTATATGTGTAATACTGAGAAATTTGTTTGGTCTTACTGAGATTTAATTTCCTGACCATTACATATGGATAATGATTAGTGGTTTACCTTGTGAGAACTAGGTACATGTATAATAATGGCTGTGAAATGCTTCTTACAACACCTGCCATATAGTATGGACTCGAAAAATTATATCATTTATTATTAGTACACATTTTTTTTAGAGTGATTATGGTTGTGATGGGAAATAAGCAGAGTTTAGTTTCCTTTTTGGTCATTTGTGATGTCATGTTGTCTTGGTTTTGTCTGTATGCAATAACTAAATCCAATAGTGTAGGTCATTTAGAAATAATAGACACTAAACTCACAGTTCTGGAGCCGAGAAGTTCAAAATCCAGGTGCTGGCAGCTTTGGCATTTGGCAAAGTCTTTTCCATCATAAATGGCATCATCTAGGTACTTTACATAGCCAAAGGGACAGAAAGAGTAAAATGAGATGAATGCTTTTCCTCATGTGGTGAGAAGACAGAAAAGCAAACAGGGCCTCAGCTAGTTCTCTTCAGCCCTTTTAAAAGGCACTAATCTGGCTCGGCGCCTATAGCTCAACCGGTTAAGGTGTCAGCCACGTACACCTAAGGTGGCGGGTTCGAATCCCCAGCCCAGACCCGCCAAACAACAATGACGGCTGCAAATAAAAAAAAAAAAAAAAGAAAAAATAGCCGGGCGTTGTGGCAGGCGCACTTGGGAGGTGGAAGCAGGAGACTCGCTTGGGCCCCGGGGGTGGGGGGAGAGGGATGTAATGTCACGGCACACTACCCAGGGGGACAGTTGGGGGCTTTTCTCAAAAAAAAAAAAAAAAAAAAAGGCACTAATCGGTCCATGGGGGCAGAGTCCTCCTGAGTTCATCACATCCCCCAAATGCCCCACTTTTGAATTCTGCCACAATAGAGATTCATTTCCACCCCTGAATTTTGCAGGACAGTCAGACTATAGTACCCATTAGGTGTTGTGATGATTAAGTTCATGATAAAGTGAATGAAGCAATGCTACATACTGCATTGCTGAATATCACTATAGTCACCTTCAAAGTACTCCCCTTAGGAAGCTACACACTGATGCCAGCACCTAGTCCACCCTTCAAAGCAATTTTGAAACTCTGGAATGGCCATCAGAGCTGTCATCATCTGACAGACAAAAATATGCAACAACAATAATGAACATCAGCAAGATATCACCACACGTCAATACAAACACAGGTGTGAGACACTAATATACCAAGGTTATAAAATACTGAGTTGTTTGTACAGTACCATCTACATAATCTCATGGTGGCAAGTTCTTGAACTTAATTGTCACACCTCATATAATTACCAGTACATGAGTTATCTCCAAATACCAAAAATTACAAACGCACTGAGGCTGATGGTAGCAGGCTCAGAAAGTGGAGGGGGATGGAGAAGGATATCCAATATTTTAAGATGCGTTTATTCTGGGCAGTTTCCAATCTCCATCCCATTCTGCATATAGGTAGTCACCACATTAACTTTTTTATGTTTTTCTTTCTCATCTTCTGTCTCTTTCATTTCCACATTTGTCTGCTCTAGTCAACTCTGATCTCAATGAGGACCAAATCTGTCTTGTCATCTTTGAACCCTGAGCCCTAGGAAACAGCTCTGGGTAGAATCTCAGTAATCACTGAACTGTAACTGAGGCATCCTTCATCGTCACACTTGGATAACTTAGGGGGCCTCAATATTTCCTTCCCTGATCACAATATACCTGAGAGACAGGATAGAACTCCTTCAGTTCCTTGTGTTTATTATGAGAATTGGTAGTTTCCTAATAAAAAGTTTGTAGAAGATTATGGCTGGGCCCTGGGAGGAAGTGTTTGGTGTATGTTGATTTGATCAAAGCTTCCCAAGTTATTCACATTTTTTCTTCTATGCCCAGGTGAGAATTGATGTCTCATTTATTCACCTCTGTGTCCATAAATACAAGTACATATCAGCCATATACATCTATTGAGTGAATAAGTGTCTTCCAAATACCAAAGAAAAAAGAAGAGATGGAAGGGGTCCAGGTGGTGAAGATCACTGATGCAGGGACACTTACCTAAGATTACATAAAACATCTTCATGTTCCATCTTGGCATTACCCAGATGTTTTGTATAAATTACCAACTCTGGGCATTTTATCTCCTTTTTTTTTTCTTTGACCACTTTTAGTCTATTTCAAAACTTCACTGCTTTTTGTAGCATCCATGTGTAAAAGTTAATCTTACGAATTGATTTATATTTACAGGTTAATTGTAAAGTATTACCTTATATCAGATTTTATCAGGGATTATGGCAAAAGGCACAAACATGAACAAGATGTGAGTCCTTCCTTCTGTATATTCACAATGTTGCCTGGGTGAGCACAGAGAGGCACTGAGCTAGGGATCTGGAAAATAATAACAAGAAAAATTAGACATGGTCCCTTCTGAGATGGAGCATTGGAACAGGGAGAAGATGGCCAATTACACAACTACAACTGGGGGGCACACTGAGAGGTAGACATATGGCATTGTGAGAATGAACAATAGGAACTTGAGGCAGAATCCAGGAATCAAAAGAAACAGTGTCATAGAAATGATGATTGAGTTGAGACCAAGAGAATGAGAATGAGTAGGTCAAGGGTGGGTACTGAAATACTTGAGATAGAGGTAAAATCATTATGAGGGGGAAGTCTGGTGCAGTTGGGGAGCTGGAGAAGAGAGATGGAAGAAAGTTTTGGGTGGAAGGAGGCTGGGAATGTAGATAAGGGATGATTCACATGGGGCGATGCTGTTAAGAATTTTGGTCTTTATCAAAAAGTGGAAAGCTTTTAAAATGGAGGGGCAGTGTGCATGATATAATTATATTTGTGGTTTATTCATCTCCCTCTCAGGAAATGAGATAGAGGGTGGCACCAGAAGGATGCAAGTAAAACATTTGGGCTGCTTTCCAAGTGGTCTCTGTCAAATCACCCCTATTTATAGATGGTATGATTATATGCTTGGAAAACACAAGAGAATCAGTTGGAAATGGTACAAACAAAGAAAAAAATTAAGACCAAAGTTAATACAGAGACATCAATATTTTTCACATATGCAACATAGCCAGTTAGATGATTAAACAGAGAAAAAGACGTCATTCTTAATAGCAACCGTACAAGATAAAATGCCCAGAACCAAACATGTAATTTGAAAGATCTATGTGAAGAAAACTAAAAAGGGCTCCACGGGGATACAAAAGACTATTTAAGAACTAGAAAGAATTGTTATGTTCTTGAATAGGAAAGCTCAACATCATAAGTATATTTATTCTTCCTTAGAAAAGATATAATTTACTGCTATTCCAATGAAATCACAAAGAGTTATTTTCCTTTGGCTTTAGACATGCCAATTCTAGATAGATATGAGTAAGAATACCCAGCGAAATGATGAAGAAGAATACTAAGGATATTAGTATTAGACACATTGATTAAAAGCCCCCCAAATTAAAATGGCAAGGCACTGTCATAAATTAACATATAGTGCAAGGGAAGGAAATAAAATTCCAGGAATAGACATGAAAACATGCAGAAATTTGAGATCCAGTATCACTCAAGCTCCATATCAGAAGGAGTCTTTTCTAGTCTGTTCTATTTATATTTATTTATTTTTTTAAGAGTCTGTATTTCCACCCCTAGTATCCTTGCCTGGCACCAAATATTTGTTGAATAAATGAGCAAATGAAAAACTGGATTATCCATTTGATGGTGTTGGGACAGCTGGGTAACAATCTCAATAAAAGGTGGAGCCTTACCTTGTACTCTACAGCAGTTGAAAAAAAAAGATTAAAGGTTTAAAATAAACACATTAACGTCAGATAAGAAACTACAGCCTGCCAATTTTGTAAGGAGTTTGGAGCACCTTTTTAACTGGGGCACAACTATACAGACTGGTAGAAAAGTACGCTTAGATGACGCTGGCTCTGATATCCAGTTTTCATTTAGTTATATGATTTTCTTCCTTCCTGCCTTCCCTTCTTTCTCTCCCCCAATTCCCACCACCTTTCATTTTTTTAACACGGAGGAAGACCTCAAAAACATTTGGGAAACACTGGGAATGCATATTTCTTATATTTTGTAAATTTTCCTCCAAATGTTTATGTTGTTATACTCACATTAAATCATTGGGCATTTTTTGGTGACCTGCTGTCATTTTTTCAAGCATATTGTTATTATTATTCCATTAGAATGAATCTTTCACAAAAGCAGGAACCTTATCTTTCACTTGCTGGTGTATTCCAGTGTCTAAAACGGAGCTCGGTGCTCAGTAATTATGGTTTATTTAATATATGGTTGAAAAACAAACAAAAAGTAAACAAAGACAGAAGGGACATAATTAAATCCAGTCAAAGACTTATTGGAGAGACCTTGGGACATTTTCTTAAGTGAGACCAGCTTTCTCTATAAAATGCAAGGGTCTAAGAATGAGGAAGATGGTGCAGATGGCAGAAAATTAGGCAGATAAGGAATTTATGCTATTGATGTTCTTATTAAATTCTGCTGCTAATGCACTCTGAGCTGACTTAATTTCTTTGCCTCACCTCACCCCCATCTCCAGCCCCACCATCCTTTTATCTTAGGACTTTGCTTCACTGAGAATCAAATTGTATTTGATGAACTAACATATTTTCTGCTTCCTTTTTAGGGCCATAAATGGATAAAGCATAATGACTGTGCTTAGAAGTCATTAAGTCAATAGTAGAATGAAGTGTGTGCAACGTAAGGTTTGCAATAAATTTAGGAAGTTAGAAGAGAGGACAAAGAAGAGATGTAACCAGAGAAATTTCAATAATAAGACCAATGGACATCTTAAAGCATTTTATTATGGGAACTATAGAGACTAGAGAGATTGTGCTAAACTTGGGCATTAAACAGATGGCTATAAATTCTTTGTACTCTGCTAATTGGAAGGTAGCACTCCCCAGTGCTTACTTTGAAGCTAGCCTTAATGACTTGCTTGACCAATAGAAGCTTGTGGGATTCTGTGGCCAGGTCATAAGAGGACTTACACCTTTCATCAGGGGCAATGCTCACACTAGGGAAAGAGAGCTATCATGTAGAAAGTCTGACTAAGCTGAGACCGCCTTGCTGGGAGGAAACCCAGGCTAGGCACGTGGAGGGCCATGTGGAAAGAGATAGATGACGAGGTAGTTCCAGATGGTCCAGACATCACAGCCATAGCTCCATTTTAGCTCTCCAGATACAATGTGTAAAGAACCAAGGAACCCAGCTAGAAACAAGAATCAAGGGTCAAGATACAACATCCAGCTGAGCCATTGCAGCCATCCACAGACCTCTGAGTAACTCCAGCTGAAGGCTCAGTCATTGTGAAACAGAGATAAACCATCTCTACTGGGTCTTCATAAATTCCTGACCCACAAAACAGTGAGTAGACTAATTGTAATTTTAATATAATTGTTTTTACAAAATTTTGAGACGGGTTGTGACAGAGTAATCAGAGCGCTGCTCCAGGAAAAGCCTGTTGCTTCATTTCCACAAAGAGATTTGTTGATCCCCGGCTGTGGCAAACCCTTTGCTTGATGTCTCATAAATGCTGTATCTTCAAATCTTCTACATGTAGGATTATCTACATTCTTCTGTCCAGCTTATATGTAAGGAAACTGAGGCTCGATAAATTTAGGAGGCTTTCCCAAGTCTGCACTGATTACGTGAGCTGGGACTCAAACTCAGGTTCTGCCAAGAGAAGAAAATGCATGGCAGAGTTGAAACACTCCCTTGAAGAAGTTTGAGTTTACAGTTCAGTTGAAAAAGAAAAGGGCTTGAAGATGCTATTGTGGAATGCCCCCCGGGGACTCGCAGAGAAGCAGATGAATTTCAAGTGTGCGGATGATCCTGAAAGGGATTAAGCAGCAGATTGCACCACAGATGCCACTGTTAAGGGGTTCTTTTGTAAGGTTTGCTTTTGGCCAAGCAAGGCATGGGGAAGAAAGTGGAAGCTGATTTTCACAGAGAATGTTAGTAGTTATTATCTCCAGGGGATAAATCCATTTAATTCAAAATGCACTGAATCCATTTCTGGTTCTTGCTCTGTGAAAAGGCAATTCACAGTGAGCGTATACTTGGCAAATTTTTGCCCTTAAGATCTTAGTAAAGCAAATGGCACTTCTCCCTGGCTCATCTCAGATGCTGGTGTATCATATTTCCTCCCAGTTGTCAAGCCCTCAACAGGAGCCACTTGACTCCACCAGCTCCAAGGCCAGCTTCCTGACCTGGAAGCCAAGAGCCAGTGCTGAATCTGTCACCCTGTGGTCTCCCCATCGCACTTTGGGGTGCACTTTGCTTTATACCCTCATTGCAGGGTGAAATTCCTTCCTTATGCTTGTAACCCTGGTAATTCCAAAGAACATGAAGTTCCCTCGGCAAGCTGTGATGCTTCATCCAGCCACGTGGTTTTCCCTGCTGAGGATATCTGACTCAGTTTTACTGATCCTTTCAGACAGCTCAGGTGTCTGTAGGGCCCTCCACATCGCCAATCACATCCTTTTCCCTAATCAGTTGAAAAAATACATAAACATGGGATTCAGAGAGGGCGCAGCATCCCAGGCTGACGGTTAAGAGATAACTCTCTTCTTAGAACCCTTAATTCTTGCCAGGTGGGAAAAGCAACTGAAGCTTCTCCAGGTGAGTGGCCTGGTCCTGAGCTCTGATACCTTCCTGTTCATTCCAGGGTTCCAGGCGTTCTCAAACTATGGCCCGCGGGCCATATGTGGCCTACCTGGGACATCTATCCGGCCCGCTGGGTGTTTTTGCTGCCTCTGCCTGTCCTGCTTGGCAGCCGACTCATCCAGGGGCCCGCAGTCCGGCCCTCCAATGGTCTGAGGGGCAGTGAACCGGCCCCATGTTTAAAAAGTTTCAGGACCCCTGACTGATTTAGACTATAGTATAGATTCAAGCAGAGTTACTAGATAGTTTTTACCAAAGCAAACAAGCAAGACACTTCTTTTGATTATATCCGTTATGGCATCTATGTCTGTTTCTCAGTATGCTAAAATTGGAAGGCAAAGGTGATGAATATTACCTTGGAGACCACATCAGGCAAAAGCCTGAACTTTATGCTGGCATGAAGCACCTCTTTCCCAAAGCACCATCTTTCCACAAGGATTCCCTTAACTTAGCACCTGCAGTCATGTTGAGTCATTTGTTTACCCCTGGGCTGAGAGGCCTTGGAGAGCTGGAACTGTGCTTCCTACACCTTTGTTTTCTCCAGGGCCTCACACAAGGCTATTACCCAAGGCAGGTAATCAATAAGCCTTTGCTTAATGGGACAAAACAGCACTGTTGCTTCTTGTGGCCTTGCCTCTGGGGTTACTGTGCTCCTCCTGTCTGCATGAAGCATTTTTTGCTAAGGTTATTGCCCTAAATTATTTCATGCCCCTGGTTCCAAATTACTGACTCTTCTGGTTGTGCATAAACTTCTATAAGAAATTGAGTTACACCCAGGAAATGCTGGAGCAGCAACTCATTTAAAGAATACTGGGTCACTTCTTCCATGTCACTCTTCAGCAATAAAAACTTACCTGTTCTCTTTCCCACACCTACTGGTCAGTGTTCCATGAGCAGATTGATACATATCTTAATATAATGAATAAGTAACGTCAAGTGCTGTATGTCCATGGACTTTGGGGCCAGACAGACCTGGGCGAATATTGTATTAAATGCTGATAAATTTTATGGGAAAAGTATATTTATACTCTAATTTAAAAATGGGGAATCTTAAATTGAAAGTAATTAGCCCAAGACTTTAAGTCTTGTAAGAGCTAGATTTTTGTAACCACACTTACAAACAAGACAGAGAAGTCTGCCGTCGCCACAAAGACCTCCTTTGTGAAACCCCTTTGTAACCACACTGACTCTCATTCTTACCATCTCTAATCCCTAACAACTATAATCTGTTTCCCATCTTTATAATTTTGTCCATTCAAAAAGAAATCATGCAGTATATGTCCTTTTGGGATTCCCCCCCACACTCCCTATAATGCTCTTAAGATCCATCCAAGTTGTTACATGTATTAATAGTTCATTCCTTTTCATTGATGTGCACTATTCCAAGGCATGGATGTTCCACAGTTTGTTTAAGCTTTTACCGATTGAAGGAAATTGGATCATTTCTAAATGGTGATTTGTTTATTTATTGTCTTGACTTTGGTTGCCCATCTGCTCTGCTTCCCTTTGTTGAAAAGACTATCTTTCTCCATTGAACTGCTTTTGGAGCTTTGTCCAAAATCAATCGGCCATATTTGTGTATAGATATTTCTAGATTGTCTATTCTGTTCATTGACTATTAAAAATAGAGCTGGTATGAACACTTGTGTATAAGTTTTTGTGCATACACAAGCTTTTATTTATCCAGGATTAATTTCCAGGAATGCATTTGCTGGGTTGGAGTTTGTGTTTAGTTTTTTAAGAAACTGCCAGATTATTTTCCAGAGAGGCTGTCTCCTAGCAATGCGGGAAAGATCCGATTTGTCTGTCTCCTCACTAGTTATTGGTATTGCCAGTATTCTTTATTTTAGCTGTTCTGATAGGTGTGTAGTGATATCTCGTCATGGTCTTTATTTCCAATTCCCTGATGGCTGATGATGGTGAACAGCTTTTATGGGCTTATTTGTCATCTGTCTATCCTCTTTGGTGACATATCTCATCATGACTTTTGTTCATTTTCTAATTATATTTTGTAAATACTGAATTTTGAGAGTCTTAAAATGTATTAAAATTAAATGCTAGTTTCTAGTCAGATATGTGGCTTGCAAATGTGTTCTTGTAGCCTGTAGTTTGTGTTGTCATCTTTTATCAATTTATTTTTATTTTTATTTTTTGTGTGTTTTCATCTTCTTAACAGGGACTTTCAAAGGGAAAATATGTCTGGTTTTGATGAAGTCCAATTTATCAGTTTCTTATTTCATGATCAGGCTTTTAGTATAATATCTGAGAATGCCTCACCAAGCCTTGAATCTCAAAGATTTGCTCCTATATTATCCTGTAAAAGTTTTTAGTTTTATGTTTTACATTTAAATCTATAATTTATTTAAGTTAATATTTTTTTCAGATGGAAGGTTTAGGTGGAGATCTGGTCATCATTTTTTTTACTTGGGTTATCTAATTGGTGTAGGACCATTAGTTGCAGATGCTATCCGTCCTCTATTGAATTACCTTTGCAGCTTGTAAAATATCAATTGGCCATACCTGTGTGGGACTATTTCTGGATTCTCTGTTCTGTTTCATTGATCTATGTGTCTGCTCTTTGCCAATATCCGAAAAGTCTTGATTACTTATGCTAAATATGTCTTGAAATTAGGTAAAATGACTTCTCCCACTTTCTTCTTTTCTTCTACTTAAAAAATTATCCTAGTTACTTGTATTAGTTTCCCATGACTGTTACAACAAATTGCCACAAACATAGTAGCTTAAATAATACAAATTTATTATCTCATATTTCTAGCTGTCAGAACTAAAAAGGAACCTCAGTGGGCTAAAAGCTAGGTGCCAGTAGCACTATGCCCCTAGTATAAACATTGTAGGGCTATTTTTATGCCTTTTCTAGCCTCTAGCACAGTGGTTCTCAACCTTCTTAATACTGCAACCCTTTAATACAGTTCCTCATGTGTGGTGATACCCAACCATAAAATTATTTTTGTTGCTACTTCATAAGTGTAATTTTGCTACTGTTATGAATTTTAATGTAAATATCTGATATGCAGGATGGTCTTAGGCAACCCCTGTGAATGGGTTGTTCAACCCCCAAAGGGGTCAAGACCCATGGGTTGAGAACCACTGCCTAGCACTTTCTTATATTCCTTGTCTCATGGCTCCTTTCTCCATCTTCAAAGCCAACAACATTGGGGTGACTCCTCACATTTCCATCATTCTGCCTCCCTCTTTCAACTTTAAGGATATTTGTATTACCTTGGAGCCATCTGGACAACCTAGGATAATCTCACTACCTTAAAATTACCTGGTGAGCAACTTTGATTCCAACTGCCTTAACTCCCTTTGCAATGCAAATTAACATATTCAGAGGCTCTTGGGATTAGGCCATGGAAATTTTTTTTAAAGAAGGGAGAGCATCATTTTGCTTTCTACACTATTCTTATTATTTCACTTTTTCATATAAATTTAAAAATAATCTTGTTCATATCTGCAAAACAATTGATATTTTAGTCAATTTTTCACAAAATAAATTTTCTCGACAGCTGGAGCTTATTTATAATTTTGTTGCAAATAAATGGCCCATGCTCTCTTTCTCCCTTGTCTGGTCCTTGTTTCTGAAACCTCTTTCCTCTTCTTTCCTTCCTCACACTAGAAGCCCAACATTAAATGTATAACACCAAGCAAAATAAGGCTGTTGACAGATGGTATCTTTCATCTAACACGGAGGTTCTCAATCTATGGGTCGCTACCCCTTTGGGGGTTGAACGACCCTTTCACAGGGGTCGCCTAAATACATCCTGCATATCAGATATTTACATTATGATTCATAATGGTAGCAAAACTATAGTTATGAAGTAGCAATGAAAATAATTTTATGGTTGGGGGTCACCACAACATGAGGAACTGTATTAAAGGATTGAGGCATTAGGAAGGTTGAGAACCACTGCCTTAAGAGATATAGAACTTCTTAAATTGTCTACTTCATATTGAGTAGGATTTTTTATTTTGTTTTCCAGGAATTGGCCTATTTCATCTAAGTTGCCAAACTATTTGAGTAGACTTGTTCATAATATTCCCTTAATATCTTTTGTTGTCTACAGATTCTGTAGAAATATCCTTGTTTTATTTTTGATGTTGATAAATTATGTCCTCCTTTCCTTGGTAGAGTTTTGACAATCTTATTGACCTTTTAAAGGAACTGTACTTTTGTTTTATTAATTTTCTCTGAGTTTTTCTGTTTTCAATTTCACTAAATTCTGCTCTTGAGGATGGCCATCTTTTTTTTAAGAGATAAAGTCTCACTTTATCACCCTCAGTAGAGTACTGTGCCATCACAGCTCACAGCAACCTCCAACTCCTGGGCTGAGGTAATTCTCCTGCTCAGCCTCCTGAGCAGCTGGGACTACAGGCGCCTGCCATAATGCCCAGCTATTTTTTGTTGCAATTTGCCCAAATATATATATACTCAGCCTTTTCTGGCCTGGAATATCTTTTTTTTTTTTGCTGTTTTTGGCCGGGGCCAGGGCCAGATTTTGAACCCACCACCTCTGGTATATGAGCCTGGCGCAGTTAGTTGCAAAAGCAACTAATTTCTGCTTTTATCTTTGTTATTTCTTTTCTTCTATTTACTTTGGGTTCATTTTGTTTTTCTTTCTCTAATTCTTTTTTTTTTTTTTTTTGAGACAGAGCCTCAAGCTGTCCCCCTGGGTAGAGTGCCGTGGTATTACAGCTCACAGCAACCTCCAACTCCTGGG